>NW_014555863.1:497859-561934 GCF_001313825.1 Dinoponera quadriceps
CCCCCCCCCCCCGTCCCGAACCTGCGACATCGTCTTTTACTCCCCTGCCTCTCGTCGTCTCCCTCACACCGCGGAGAACTCGCTATCCGGAATGGTTACCTTCTCGCTTCAATTTCTGTCTTTCTCTCCTTTCCCCTCCACCCCCCGCCTCGATCCAGCTTGTTCTCGGGAAAAGAAAATAGAGAGAAGAGGGGCAGAGGTAGCAGCGGTCGCCCATCCCCTCGCACGAGGAATGGACGACACTGTCGGCATTAAACCACCGGAATGTTCCTGTTTTCAAGACACCAGACTGCCGCGGCTCGGGTCCTTTTTTCCTCGCCTTGCTTCTCCCCTCTTTCCGACCACGTCGGTCTCGGAACGTCGCGTCGCCCTCCCAAGACGCTCTCGTTGAATGGTGAAAAAACGGGAGGGAAAAAAATGGCGCGCCAATTAAGAAAGGCGGCGGTGTCTCGAATGTACCGCTCTCGAGCCGCGCGGACCGTAGGGTTGAGTGATTATTCCCCGGTGATGATTATGGAAATTAAACTCCTGGATTTCTTCAGCGGAGCGAGAACGGTGCGTGGGTGTCGTGGGATCGTTGAACTCGTGAGCGTGGAAGCTTCACGACGAACCCGACGTAATCCGATCCGCTGCCATAATTCGTGGCTTACGCGATGTAATATAATTTTGATCGATCTATCATTTGCGTCCGCCCAGAGTTTTATCACGTAGAACTAATTCAAACGGGATCTAATTAAATTATCGAACTCGCAAACGATCGTTTCACACGACCACACGCGTACGTATTCCTGTAACGCGTACTCGCGTTACAGGAATACGTAACGTAACATTCCCAAATATTTCCTCCCTCCCCCGTCGACAAATTTGTGAAATAACAGGATAACGATCCGGGGCCTCTTCTTTTCGTTCTGAAATACGCCGCTCGTTACGCCGGGAATTAAATTAGAGCCGTTTCGCGAATGATGCATCGAAATTTCCCACGCGAATTACGGAGCCGCGAAGGAACGGGCTTCGCCCGAAGGTGCATACATAAATTACGCCGCCGGTGTTCCACGTCGAGCTCCTTTTTTCCAATTGCGCGCCGCTCACGCCGGGAAATCTCGAACGGATCTCCGGCGATTCGCGGGCCGGGATATGCTCGCTGGAAATCGTATCTCCAGGATTTAATTCGATTCCGAAAGACTGTCGTCTCCTTGCGCGGTGGAACCCGCCTCGTCGCAGCGGCGGCTGCATGCCGGGATTAACGACTCGACGTTTCGCCCGGTTTTCCCTGTTTTCTTCCCGGAGACGAATTAGATTGCACATCGTGTCAAGCCTCTCTTGCACCTGTTCTCTGTTTTCCTCGCTTCTTCTCTTTCTTGATTGAAATTTGTATAAAGCCTCGTCTACCGTTTGAGGAATAAATTCGTACATACGTACGTATGTGGGTAGAGAAAGTACGGATATTTTTTGTGGCCTAAAGTTTTTTTTTTATATAAACCGCCCTAAAGCTTTTTAAAGATAAATCGAAAGCTATCAAAAATAACTGATCGTTAACAAGTTAGAAACCGTGGTATTCTATATTTTATTCTACTCGCATTTTTTCTATGCGCTTTGAAAAAGTATAATTATATTTAGTTTTTTCCTCCGATTTAGTTATTTCCTCAATTAATACTTACTATTTCAATATTTCCACTCCATTTGCTTCATCGTGCACGCGTTACTTATATCACGTTAATTACTTTATGCCTTCTGTCGTCTTTATTGCTGATTACACAAATCGCTTAGGTCCCTTTTTGCACTTATACGCCCGGTATGCCCGCGTAATAATGAATTTAGATTCCACGGATTGCTCTTTTTTCTCTCCCTCTCGTCCGATTCACCCTCCGCACTTCTTCCGTGCGCTCGTTCGCTTCAAATCACATTTGCAAGAGAAAGCCGGTAGGCAGAAAATAAAAGCGAGGAGGGAGGGACGAGGAATACCGGAACGTGTCGCTAACGTAATAACATTTCAATTCGAGGACGGAAATTGCCGCAGGGCACGGCAGACCATCCCTCGCACTCAGAGGGTTGACCACCCTTCTCGCCCGCTCGTCCCCATAATGTCCAGACTTATTCTCTCAGCGAATATACGGTCTTATTAAACAATACGATGAAGGGAATTTATATAAACGTTACGTTATTTTAAAGAGTGATCTGCCCGTCGAAAACGCCAGTTACTTCGTAAAATCGTATCTGGCGTATCTAAATATATGTATCGTGTGTTAAAATGTAAACGCTGATTGCATATTTATTTGCGAACGAACGAAGTGGTTCCCCCGACACGTCTCGAGAATCATGCCAGCCTGAAAGTGCACTGCCCTGCTTTAAATGCGCTCGTCTCACCCTCCGGCCGCATTTACCCCGTTAATCCGCGCGGCGCGAAGCCGGAATGAACGGAAGTGCGCGGCAGTTCGCGGAGCGGCCGGCCGACGAGGAGGAGGGGCGAGCCGGGGACTGCATTCGAGAGTCGGCAGATTTTTTCCATTTATTTAACGAACCCCTCTCTCTCCATTCGCGCGGACTCGGAAGGGTGCCACGACGCGGATTACGAGGATGTGGCACTTTTCAGCGATGGGGAAAAAAGTGTGTCGCATTAATTAAAAGCGACGCTGCCGTCGCCGCCAAACGTAATTACGAGCGCTGCACGTCGGTTTATACCGGAACCCTCCTCCCCCTTCCCGCCGTAGCAACCTGTTTTTTTCTCCCTCTCACTCTCCCTCGCCGCCCTCCGCCGCTTTTCCGCTTTTTCTTTCTATCCACGCGGCGTAACGTTGTGCATCACGAAGACCGACTCCTCGGTAATTACTCGGAGCAGATGACGTCGAAATTTTAGCGAAATCGAGTCCGCAAGAGGTTCCGTTAAATGCAACCCTGATGCCGTCCCAAGTCGCGCGTTCGCGGGTCATTGAGATGCCGAGGGCCTCGCAGCGATGACTCTATCGCGACGTGTGAGATAATTTATTACGAAATTAATTTTGCAGAATTATCTTTCCATTTACGGTATTGTCTTGCGAAAACTCACGACGTCACGTTAGTGTAGATACGAACGTGTTTTTAAAAAGGAGGAGATTATCAAACGGAAATGTTCGCAATTTGGTGTCGTCGACCGCGCGAAAGCACAGCTAACTACCTCTGGCGCGACGTTTCTTTTTTCTTCCCGCTTTTTTTCCGCCGAAAACGGGAAAAAATTCCGGGTCGCGATTTTTCTGCCCAAATGTATAAACTACGTGCGGAAAGAAGAGAAGTGCCGTGAAACGAGTGTGCCGTTCTCGTTTACTCTATTAAGACCCGACTCCATTCGCACACCACTCACGTTTTATTTCCTTTTAGGTAACCCGGATAGTCATTCACATAAGAAAAACGCGCGGGATTTATTTATTTTTTCGCCGAACCCAGTCGCGCGGTTTATTCGTAATGTTAACCTCGCGGTTTTTTTTCTTCTTTGTCGTTTCTTTTTTTTTCTCTCTTATTTTGCACGCGTCGGGAAAAAAGATTCCTCAACGCGATTTCACAGGACACGCGTTTGTTTTCCGCGTCGGCTTACACCTCTCTCTCATTTTCTCTAACATAAAACATATAATTATAATTATTTTGTATGTTTGTTGTAAAATTCTAAAGGATAACAGATACGCGAGGCGTGCTCATTAAACTAATATCTCTGTTTATGTCAAAGAAGCGTTCTTTTTTCACATCTCTCTTGCGTCGTATCTCTCCCGTTCTTTTTTGTGACGTATATTTTTATATCTACAAACGTTACTCTACAAACATTACGAACATTTGGCCTCGAACGCACGAGGATTTCGCGCCAGCAGAAACGAGACACAATTCCACCGTAATGGTAAATCGCGTTATTACAATTATTAATTGCGTCACGTGCAATGGGCTCGACAATCGGCTTGCCAACAAGTTCACGAGCGAACAACGAACTTTTTCATCGTGCTGTCACGCGCACACATCCGTGTAGCTTGCAGTCGCCGCGCGCAATGCTTGGCCAATGATTTGTGTGGGTCATTAGGCACCGGTTTTCATCGGCGTGGTGCGGACAATAATATGCGGAATAATGCGCGATATAATGCCCGCACTGCATTACGACGGGCGACCCTTTCCCCTCCCAGCCCCTCCTCGCCACTTGCGATCCGTTGTGTTTAATGCGTGCATCCCGCGAGCAGACACCGCGTACGGACAATCGTCGCAATCGTTGAAGTTTTATCGCTCCATTGCAAAGCGCGTAATTCGCCTTCAAATTCATCACGCGCTCGACGAGGATAAATTTGTCAAACCTGCACCGCCTACAGATGCGGTTCATACACTCTAACAGTTAAATATAAATCTATGTAATTAGATATACATATCGTCCGACTTCCGGATTCAGCATTCTGCTTATGGCCGATCCATTATGGCGCTCCGGATAATAGCATGTGGAATGAGTAGCACTGACACTCGCGCAGATTCGATCGGAGGAACGCATATTAATCAACACGATGTCGACGAGAGTTCGATTAAATATTTCAAAAGTCTGCGGAATATTTTAATACTAAAACCGCAGCTGGGTCATTTTTTTATCCACTTATAAATCCCTTTTCTCTCATTTCTTTGGATTTTCATCAATTGGATTTTTATCAGGTAAGCTTTCTTTATCGTAAAACGACTAAACAATACCATAAAGATTAAAAAAGTTCACGGATAATTACAAAAGAAGAGGTGGTTCGAGAGTGACCCATCCGCAGTTCTAGGGTGGATTTAAATTGCCGCGGTTTTAATGTTAATTGGGAGTTGTGTGTGCAACGCACCGATGTATGTACTCCGCGTTGCGATATGTTCGTCGCTCCTCAGCTCGAAACATAACAACTCGGTTACGAAAAAAACACGCGAGAGTGTTACAACAATAAACAAAGGTGCTACGTTATCTCCCGTCAATCGACACGTAGCGCGTCAATGGACGAACGATCGCAACAATCACACTTTCAAAACACTCGGGACCTTCAAGGCGATCAAGCCTGCTCTCGTACGTTACAGACTTTTCTGGGAGTTTCCGTTGCGACGCCGAGCGACTCGCATAGAGCACGTGTGTTTCGATAGATTAGTTATCATTTCTGTGGAGTAATTTAAATATTTTATAAGCTCCTGAAATATATAATCGATCATTACGTTGCTATGCGTTTTTCTGATTGAATCGTCATAGCCACGTGAGTATTAGTGCCAATATCACAAGGAAATATCCGGAGTACCACGAAGGAACGGCCGGGAGTCGGGATGCTGAATCGAGAAGCAGGACGCAGAGGAATACGGATATATCATATATCTTCAGGTATATCAAATCATTCATTACGCAATTGATTTCTGATCTTAAGATGTTTGACGAATTTATTTATCGAGGATAAAAAATAAATAATAAATATATATATATTCAAAGTATAAAATACGTCCTAAAATACAAAAAATACGTTTACTTCAAACAAAAAAACTGAAAAACGACAAACGAAATATTGTAAAATAAAACAAAACATATAGAGACTGTAGCTTATGAAACAAATAAAGTATAACTTTTTGAACATTTTCCGTTTATAATCGTTCGAAGATCGCTTCAAACTTCAACAATGATATACTGATATGCATAACGGCAAATCCCAGAATAGGACTTTCGGCGTTTCCCAGCGCGGAGTCGTTACCAAACACCGAGTTTATCACTGATGAAGCGCAATTACATTTTTTTTATCGTCGCACCCATCCACCATCCCTCTCTTGTTGCCGCATCCCTGTCGTAAATTTATATCCCATTCCCAGCGTACCGGACGCTCGTTGGAAAATCGCGGATGTTCGCGCGATCCGAATTACCTGACAGTAGCGCGACACATTGATGTCGACGTCGAAAAAAAGAACGATAAAAAAAGGGGGGGGGGGAACGAGAAACGCCCTCGCGAGGGCGAATCGAGTTGCTGTTTTTTGATGGCCCGCGCTCCTGCGTTTCAATTATTGCACCCGACTTGATTTATACGGCTTCGCTCACGTTGTTCGCGTTTGGAAAAAAAAGGAATTATTTTTTTTCCGGTCAGCGAAAATTTTCAGGTGCAAGAAATTTTCGCGACACCAAGAAGAGATTGCAGGGACGCCCTGCGTCCAAGCGGACCAAATGCTCAGAAACGACGGATTCGCGCGCTCGTGCACGATGTTGTCGATACACTTCGAAATAACTCGCTGCAAATTGCAACCTGCTTCGTGGATTTCCAAGGGGCGTTCGTTTAACAGGAGAGTTAAGCGAGTTTCCCGAGAAAAGCGACTTTTTTTGCGACACGTAACGATGTTGAATTGACACTCCAATAGATGTTCAATTTTAGAGTCCCTAAAAGATGGAAGATCGACGAGACTTTTCGCGTGAAGCTAGGTTCTAAAAATAACGCGACCCTGCTTGTTATTAAATATTAGTATCATGAACATTAATCTCGCTCGGTCTCACCGAAACGCGAGAAAGAATCTATTCTCGTATAACTATATACACGTCGTTCGATTAATTTCAACGATTTTAATTATTCGACACGCCAATCCCGACGCGGTTTGTGCGCGATAATTGCTTTCTAATAATCGTAGGTGCAATTTAACCACGACTGTGAATGTTAATTATTAATATATTTATCATGTGTCGAATTTAATTTACATGCCAAGAACCGGATTTAACGTTTCTCTTTAGATACCACGTCCCACCGTGTCAAACGGAGCGAATAAATTCCAACTCTTCAAATATTCGTGCATTTTCAAATCGTGAATTACATTCTGCATATTTTTCCTCCAAAAATATCGAGTCGCTTTATAATGACGACGAGCATTTAAACGTGAAAGTCGATAATACAGGCGATGTTTGCGATCGTTATACAAATTAATGCATGTTATTTCGTACAGTTGCCCGAGAAAAAATAAATTATAGCTGTCTTTTGGGAAGGGCAAAGTTGCGGTGAAATACAAATAAAAGACGAATGGAAAATTTTACAACGCACAAGATTTACGACTGACTTCTCTACCATTTTTTTTTCCTCCCCTTTCTCTATCGGTGCATAAAACTTTCCCAGTAAATCCACATCTGGCAACGTCCGATCGCAGTAACGGCAAAGTCGTGGAGCGCCTTTTTGCCGCTAAAGAGGATTTTTTGGTTACCGAAACGAATGTTCAGTAATGTTAATTTCGGATTTCGGCTTACCCTTCGAGCGAGCTTTCGTTGAAGGCAGAAATTTCCTAAACGCGTTCTAAACATCCTATTACACGAAAGGAGAAATTAATATCAAGACTCATGTTTCATATCTTCAAGAATAATTTTTACGAATTGAGAGGAAAAAACATTGAATAGAAAGAACGATATCTTTTAACTGGTACAATTTTCAATTTGAAAGTATCGTTCCTTCTGTTCAATACATTTCTTCTCAATTCATAAAAATTATTTTTGAATAACAAGAATATGATATTTTTAACGGAACTATATAGAATTTCTTCATGTATAAGCGAGTTTTATCTTCACATAAAATTATATATTTTTGCTTATGTATGAGAATATGAATATTAAATTGATACTAAATTTTTTTCCGCGCAGAGAAAAAATAATTGATATGTCGCTCACAGGTCGACAGGTCCGCAAAAATTTCATGATTCTGAACAGATATATACCGCTGTTCTCCTGAATTCTCATATCTTTCCATGTAAAAGACGCGGATACGAAGGTGACTCACCGATGAGCAATCTCCGGGCGGACATAACGAGTGCTCGTTAAGCCTTTGGCGTTGACTGACTCACGTATATATCACCGCCTATAAACAGATAATAAGAAACGCTTACGTTTCGTTGCATGTGCAATTATCTTGACGCTGATCGCGGGGAATTAAGACGTAATGAGATCGCGGAGCGGAACACACGATTCACGTGGTGCCGGTCACGCTAGAGCGAGCTCGCGAATTCGCCGATATTAAATCAATCGTGGGGAGTTAATAAGCGCTTCGTAATCGACCGGTCCCCGCTGACGAGGCTCTCTCATCCGTACCGGGAATCGTTTGTTTTTACGAGAACCATACGTAACGTTGATTTAGCACGTTAGCGGCCTCTGCGCCGCTCCGGGCGCGCATCATCCGGCTATGCGGCGCGGAATTTCATTTCACCGACGACGAGCCCGTAATGCTTCGCTAGGAGAAAAAAAGGCCCAGCTCGAGCGCGGAATACAAACAGGAAGGTTTTCGGCACTAACCCATTTTCCGGCCGGGAGAAAAATGGGTCTCGGTATGAGCCGTTCTCTCGGCGCGACACAATTTATGGTGGCGCGATGTGCTTCCGCTTTTCCTGGTGCAGATGCGCTACGAAGTGTCCTATTCCGAGGAAAAAATCTGCGACTAGCAGTCGAGAACCGCTTTCCCGAGCGCGAATAGACGCGACGGGATTGCAACGAATGCCGAATATAATGGCCGTAACAGCGTATTAGCGTAAAACGTAAAATAAATACCGGAACGAGGAAATGAAGATCGAGTGCGGATTATTTGTGAAATCAAGTGAAAGAGGGGATGGAGTAGAATCGCGCGTTAGAGAGGTTGCAACGCGAATTGTAAATTAAAACTTTCCCGTCGTCCCATCTATACATTTATTCCGAATGTTTTCATCGTTATTTCTCTCGAATGAAAACGTATAGAACAAAATATAAAGCGATCTCGAAAAAGATTCAAATCCGAGAATTGGCAAGTGCGCAGCATTCGCAAAAATAGAGCGGGAAAGTCTGATTAACGTGGATTAAGATGAGGAACGATTCATTTTCTATATTGAGAGCAAACCCGGAAATCTCTATATCTGAAAAAGTCATTTTCTCGATTCATGAATTGAGTGGACGTTTCATGTCTATTTCTGTAAATGTCACAAACGTTTGAAACTCTCAATCCCCTTTTTAGATCATTAACCCTAGAGATTCACACTGATAGAAAATTGTAGTTAGTTTCGGTGCTAAACATGCCCTTTAAGCACAAAAATAGTCAGGAGAAGCACTTTTCTAATAGGGGAGAATGGGATAATGCCGGTCACTTCTGTATCTCAATTGTGGTCGGTACGAATTGCGAGTTTCCTCTGTGGAGAGTCGAAGAAAACATCGGACAAAACATCGCTATCTTAGCATTATTTACGGCTGAGCTATTGCGGAAATTTGGTTTCGTCGTTTTCTAATGTAAGGATCGCGTCTCAAACTTTCTAATATACAGTATGAGTATTGGTTTTCCGAATTGACGGATCGTTACAACGTGGTCGATCTATTTGTGAAAACGTGTAATTTGGATAATGCCGGTCAGTGCTGGAATGATCGGGATTAAGGGTTATGTTCTCTTAATGGAGTGATACAGCCGAGGCATTCCGCGATAAGCACCTTCCGCGAGGTGTTCCCGAAGAAAAGGACGCGGCGGCTGGCCGAACGAGCCGAGGACGCGCGGGTGCCTTAATCCTTCCCCCAGGATCCCGAGGATCGGCAGTCGCCCGCCGTTGCATTACACATCGTCCGTAGATCGAACCGGCCGGCCATCCATCCCTACCACGTCCGGGTACATCTCCCCCCGGGAGTCCGCAAATGCACCCTTACGCCCGCGACTTCTTTCCCGAACCGTGCGAGAGCCCACGCGGATGACGTCAGTCGGCGCACGATTGGCCGAGCCGGTGTTCACGTGACCGCCCGCTTGGCCAGTGTCTGGAGGGTTGCCGAGGGACAGAAGGAGACACGCGCGCGCGACAAGACGAGAAGGGTGGAAGCGAGGGTGCGATGAAGAGGAAGAGATAGGGATGGGTACGAGCGAGCGAGAGAAAAGAAGGGAGCGCGAGAGCGGTGAAGGAGGGTGGAAAGAGGGCGAAAGAGAGAGACAGAGGAAAAATCGCGAGGGGGTTGATGAAGGAGCGGGGTGCATGACGCAAGGGGTGCGAGGCAGAGAAAAACACGCGATAGGCGGGAGGAAGACGGGAGACACGGGATGCTGGCGAATTTCAACGGGAGCGGGAGCGTTGGCTGGAGGGAGACGGAGACTCTCAGGGGGTGCGAAAGGGTGCGAAGGGCTAGAGAGGGGGCGAGCGAGTGTGACGCGAGAGAGAGAGGGCGCTGGAGGGTGAAAGAGAGCCGGCTGGGTAGGGGGATGGCGGCGCGCGAACGGAGAGGGGGTGATCGCGAGTCTCGCCAGTCACACTGCGACGACCGCGACGCCCCAACGTCTCGGGGTGCCATTTGTCCGCTCGTGACCTCGAAAAGCCTCGTCGTAATAAGCATTCTCGACGGCGTTTCCCGCGGACTCTCTCGAGCTCGATAACTCGTCGCGCGATGAGATGAGTTAGGGGTGGAGGGGGCGAGAAAATCCGAGTCTCCGTTGCGAGGTACCACCGAGAAGGAGTGTCGTCCGTGTCGAAGAGGAAGGAAAGAGCGCGAGAGCGTGATATATCAGCCGAGGGAGAAAGATAGAGAGAGGGAGAGAAGGCCGCGAGTATATATCGAGAAATCGTCGCGTTTCCGCGCGGGCACGGTAATGCGCTCGGGCTGAACCGATAGAAGAGCGGCTTTCCGCGCGGCGACTCGCGAGCAATTCTCAACCCGCCCCGCTCAGCCCACCGCGCTCGGCCGCGGAAGAATGAGCTAACCGCGCGCGCGGGGGTGGCTCAGGTGCGAGAGAGGTCTCTTTCGCGCTTCGCTTCCGGGCTCGCGGACTATAGAGAGCGGGACACGTAGCCGGTGCGCGCGCGGTGCGAGTGCCGTCGAGGACACTTTTATAGTTGTGTAGAACGCGGCCACACGATGGTGCTCCACGGAGTGAATCGTAAGTTATGCTGTCGTCGTCGTGCCCCCTCCCCCTGCACGAGCACGTTCCGCGACTTTATTATAGAACGGCCGATGCGTCAGCCGTATCGAGGATCGAAGGTGTTATTTATACCAGCCGATACATACGGTTCAGCCACGAACGAGATCCTTCATTATCCTCGATACGCTCGGTACGTCTCTCTCTCGGCGCTGCCCGCCGGAATAATCCGCAGCCGCGGTCATTTATCACGATTGAACGCAACTACCGCAATTAAATAGCCGATCCGTGAGTTACCCTCCGTACGGTTCGGTACATTTTGCGTCGCGCCATGAGTGGCCGAGCGTGCTCCGAATTCTCCCCCACCTTCTTCCCATTCTCCGATGTACGTGTAGATTGACTAGCAAAAATAGTAGCGCCCCTTGCGCGCGATTAGCCCCTCACTTTGTCCCTCACTTCGTCCTCCGCGTAGCGCGCGAAGCAAGGCGGTCGTTTTCCGGCGGAAACGCGTTCTCGTCGGTTCTCGTTCACTCGAGAACTGATGAGGCGATCGTCGAAAAAATGCAGATCGCACCCTCCGCCTCGCGCTTTCTCCCCCATTCATATTAACGCGCGGCACGTATCCGTTGCACGACCGTACCTTAATTTTCGGCCGCGCGAGCGCAATTAATTTCCCCCGGTAATTCGATCGAGCGGTCAATTATGTCGCTCGTACATTTCTGCCTTCTGCCACGGCACGAAAGGTCACGCTGTCAGTCCCACCGTTCGCGCCGCACACACCGCGCACTCCGCGCCCGAGCACGCGCGCGCGTGTGTTCGATCGCGACTACAGGCGCGCGCCCTCACGAAATCGCGAACGAAAAACTTCGCTCGCGTGACCGGCGATAGTCGAATGCACGGCTCATTGCATGCGTTCGATCACGCGAGATTAGAGCGACGTGACGGAACCGACGGTCAGATACGCCTGACGAATGGCGAGAAGGGTGCAATTGCAGCCCGGGCTTCATTCCGCGTCGTGACGCCTCGATTTCCGCCGGATACTCCGTCCGGAAAATCGCAGAAAGCGTAGGAGCCGGTTTGGAGAATGAAAGAAAAACGATCGATTAAAAATCTCACGTCGGGCCTTTCGTCTTCCTGCGGTTTGCGCGTGTCTTCGCGACCGCCAGTCGTCTTCCTCGCGGTGCCTTTCGAAACTCGAGTCAAGCCGGGGTCGCAAGTGCGAGGGGAGCGCACGTAACCATCTTACATCTTCTCCCGTCTAGCATCGCATGAGTAACCTCGATCGATGATGACTAAGAGCCGGGGGAAGTCGGGCGTAATTGCTTTCTGGCTAATTGCAATTAGAAACTAGCCGGAAGACGGCGCCGGGGTTCTGCGTTGTCCGACGAGAAACAGCGTTTGAGATTTCGGGGGGATAATAATATACCGTGGCAACAGAGAGAGAGAGAGGGAGCACGTGAAACCGTGGGAAAGTTTTTACATAACCGCGCGTGCACGATTAAGGGAAATTAGCGTGATGGAAACGGCGGGTCAAGTACGCCGCACGAATGACGATCCGGGCTGAAATCACACGGGCGATCCGAAAAGTATCGCCGACGCGACAACAATCGAAGGCCCGTAAAAAATTTACGACGCCCCCGACGGCGGAGATTACATCGACGGGAACTGCTGTCATATGTCTAATTCCCGAAGTCCGTGCTCTCGTAAATTCGCCTCGGCGAGAGCGACGAGAGGCGCTTGTCGTCCGATCCGCGAGCGATAAGAGTCATTTGTCGGGGTTATAAAGATTTTACTGCGGTGAGCGCGGAAGGAAAATATTTTTCGTTCGTTTCATTCGTTTCGCATTTATGCGTTATCATTTTCTCTTCTACACTCTCCGCCGTCATCTCGTCACACACACACACACACACACGTTATTGTCTCTTTTTCAGCCGAGAAGCGTCACGAAATGGCCGGGGGATCTCCGATTCGCGCACGATCTCGGTGCACAGGTGTCTGATCAGCGGGTTCTGATACCGACTCAATTACGCGAAATCAGTGCAACGTGACGGAATAGACGAGCGAATACGCCGGGCGAATAATAAAAAGGGGCGGGAAATCGCAGGTCCGCCCGGTTTGCGCTCGATGTGTGTCGCGTGTGCTCGATCCGCGTCGGGAATCGATTAAACCTTTACGACCAGCCTCTGCAGCACCGCCAACACGTACGTCGGCCGCGTAAACAAGCGCGTCCGCTTGTCCGGCTAATGATAATAAATATCGGCGCATTGTCGCGCGCGTCATTTTAAAGAGACCGGCCCGGTGATTGAATGTATAATGTAACGTCACCCGACGGCGCACCAAATGGTGATTCGCGCCGGCATAAACGATCGCGCGCACATTCGCCTTTCCGGGATTCCGATACGCGCTCCCGCTCCCGATAGTAATTCCGAAACGTTTCCCCGCGTCGTTTTTCACCGGCGGACCGCCCAAATAATTCTCGACCTCTTGCCGTTAAATGCAACAATGCGTCCCTTCCGCCGTAATCCTTTCGCACGGCCATACGTGCCGCTGCGGTGGCGGGCAAGTCCATTAAAAAACGATAACCATTAAAAATCTCCGAGGAAACGCGCGGGGATTCACCCTCGTAACCGCTACTCCTTTCTTTCGGAATGGCGATTGTCGGTCTTCCGGCGCGAATACCCGAGAAAAGAGAGAGAGAGAAGGAGAGAAATAAAGATGAATAGCAGAAAAAGAGAGGAAGGGAGAGAGAGAGATAGCCTAGCTTTTTCCAGCTCGGCGCGGAAAAGGCGAGGGTTGGCCACAGGGGTGGCGAACGTTGGATCGCACTTTATGGTCCGCAATTATCGGCGGGGTTGGACCGAGGGTGTCTGGGAAAGCGAATTTTCTCGCGGCCCCGAGTGCTCTCCCATCGGCTCGTAAAACTCGCGTATATCGCGCCGCTGCAGCGACGGCGCGCCTCTCGATGCATTAGCTAATTGTTGCGCCGATATCGGTTGCCGATTTGTCCAATTTACTCGTCACTTCCGACGATACGTCATCTAGTCACGAGTCGAGCTCGCTCGTTCGCGAGACGACCGCGCGCGAAAAGCCGCCCGAATTGGGTACAGAGGCATGCGAAAGTGCAGCGACGGCTGCATCGGCGGTGCAATTAATATGCGAATTAATTAAATCTGCCAGTGACGGAGAGAGATCAGCCTGTTTAGAGATTAAAGTCTTTTGCTTTTGTTTGCGTCTGCGGAAAATAATGATGGCTTTTGAAATTATTTCAACGGCATATCTGGTATACGAAAGTAATAAATCAACTTATCGCGGCGAATATCCCTTGAACAAAAATATTCATCGAGGTAGAAGAATTGAAGTTTAAATATTTATTTCAGCACTTTTTTTATATTTTTATTTAAGGGGCCATTCAACTATTACGTTACACCACCAGGAGAAAGGCTGTCTATTAGCTTGCGTGACGGTCTGCGATGGCAGAGGGGGAGTGGGAGAGTAAAGTGGAACGTCACATTAAATGGCATAACTTGTAAATATGGATGCGCGTGTTTATCCACTTTATTTGCATTCATGACACATTTGATTACATTCAGTGGAAATTTTTAAGTTTCGACACGGTTTTGCGTTATTAATGAAAATGTTGATTTTCAAATATTTATTCTTTTAAAAACGCGACTTTTACTAATCAAAATTATACAATGAAATAATTAATTTGACATATACCTAAAAATGATTTATATTTTGGGAGTAAATAATAGCGTGCAGTCTAATAATTATTGCCCACAGTATGGTTATAAGTTACTTTTTTATTCTATGTATCAGCAGAAAAGGGAGAAGGGGGTAATTCCATATGTCACGTAATATTGGAAGGAGGCTGATACTTTGCGACGAAACTGTGACGAAAGAGGGTAGCAGAGAGGGGATAAAAAATACCCAAATTTAACAGTAACATAATTATTGAATGAGCCCCTAAGATAATAGTGTGCAATACGTAATTGCAAATATTTGAAGAGATTCAATCGTCAGTGCGGATAATCTCATCAAACTGACGTGGCGGAGCTTAGTCAGCGTGAATTGTGACTGTTGTACGGTAGCCCGCCGCAAATCTCGCGCACGTGTCACGACGGCGATTCCGCGCATTAGCTAATTGTCGCGCCGTCGAAGCTGGATCGATTTATCCAATTCGTTCGTCACTTCCGGCCCTTCATCATCAAACTTCCAGCCCTCCGACGACCGAGCGATCGGCGGACCGGCCGACGATACTACGACGGGGAATTGCCTCGCGACCGGAAATCAATGCCGATGAATCCTCATCGGCATTTACAGGTAGCCGTAGGCTGATTGACATTATCTGCAAACTCGAATCACGCTTAAGCGCGAATGTCGCAATACACTGACGACGTCATCATCGCGCAAGTGACACAATCGCGATCGATTCGACGGGCGCAACTCTCTCTCTCTCCCTCTCTCTCTCTCTTGCGTTTTCTTATACTCTCTTTGCTCTTTTTTTTTTATTTTTGCCACCGTGTATTTTTACATCGGCGATATCGATATCGGCGATGTGAGGTGAGAGTATGTGTCGACGAGAGCGGGTGTCGCAGGTTTACGCAAGGAATGACTTCATTATCTCTTTCGAACGCGAGACATGTCGTCATGGCAACGCTCACGCGCATAAACAAAAGATATTAAAGGCCTGATGATAATAAAACGAAGCGAAGATGGAGCAGCGTAAACTTTCGAGGTGATAACGTAGCGCCAGGTCAGACAGGTGCTCTTTGTTACGTGTGTGTGTGTGTGTGTGTGTGTGTGCGGAGGTGTCGTTACGCGATAATACACTGTACGAGATTAAGTATTTCACAACCGGCGCTAACAAGCTTACGCTTTCTCGCCCGTAAAGGAAATCGAAGTACGCGTCTCGGCTGGGTTACGCGTTCCTTCGAGCGACGTACAAAAGAAAACCTGCGTCTGACAATCGTTATATTTTCAGAGAAACAATCTCAGAATCGCTCGGAGAAAAATTACAGTCTAGAAATACGTTTGCTCCGATATGATATCGACGTTTACGTGAAGCAAAAAATAGTCTCCAATCACAGGTCACGCGTTAATTACAACGACTAACTTAAGGGTAGTTCACTCGCTGTAGAGCCATCCTCGCTTGTCATTATATCGCGGATTAAAACGACAAAATGTGCTGGATAATGAAAACTAATAACGAGATACGGGGATCTCTTCAAGTTTCGTGGCAACTTCCGACCTCCACTCGCCGCTTCACGTGCTCCCTCTTACATTGAACATCACCGTGTTGTGTAATCTAAAACAGCCGCCGAACACACGCGTCTGTTTGTAACGAATCCCCCATTGATAATTAAACTTCTCGTCGCTCCGTCAATCCGGTCACGTATCCGGCCGCGTTCTCTCGTTGGGAAGCCGCTGTGCGCGCTGCTCTAGCGGGCTCAAAAAGCCGTTCTGGGTGTTCCTTATAAAATGCAATTATGAGCCTTAACCAAGTTTCGACGCACTTAATTACTTGAAAGTTAGAAGAGCCGGTGCCGGCTGTTTCCCGACCCCGTCGTGACATCGCTATTCCGAGGACGAACGCGACGACGACGAGGATGAGGACGAAAACGAGGATGAAGGTGGATGATGCCGGTGCTCTTCAGTTATAGCGGACGACGCAACAGTAATGAGCCCGGTATGCTCCTGACATACTCCGCCTTCGTGAACTATGCCTATCAACGCGGCCAGAATTTAATATGCGACGTCAGAATGCGCCCGCGGGCTACTGCAGAAAGGTATTCACAATATTTGCGGAGCCTCGGTAACGCGAAGTCGCCGTTATAACGCCGTTATCCCGACCGGTGATATCGCCCTCAGTGTGTCAACGGTGCTGTATCGCGAACGCAACGACCGAAAACGACAATCGATCGCCTCACGTGTCCCGCGACGACGACGTTGTGCAACTTCCCCCAGCCCCTGAAACGCGAGCGTTTCGCTTCCATCACCTCGAAATATCGCGTTTAATCTCCGTTGTCGTCGTCGTCCTCGTCATCGTCGACACGTAATAACCATTATTGTGATCCCGTGAATTATACTCGCCGAAAGCGCGAGCGGTAGACTGCACTCGATGTAATCGCATTTGCCGAAATTCACATTCTGGGAAGCAACTTCAAACCTAAAATCCATCCGAAATTGTCGAGAGCTCAAGATTACCTTCACGAGTTATTTAACTACGTTCTCGGGTGCGTCTTTTAGACTATTCGATTTAGAGTAGCTTCAAACAAGGTCGGACGTCCAGTCGTATATTTTACATAATTTACATTGTCTGTATATGAAGAAAGTGCTTGTAAACATGACGTAGACGGTACGTTAATAATCCATGCGGATGATCCGTGTATCTTAAAATCAATGACGCAACCCTGATTTTGGACGATGTGTGATAACGAGAGCCCTCCTAAACGCTGTAACAACTGCGAGTGGTCGAGCGCGTCGTACGATAACAAATGCGCTATATTGAAATTACCACGCGGAGAGTTCATGACGGTAGAATATATTCCGCTAGTTCGCTTTATATTCACATTAATAATCCAAAATATAATACCCGAAACGGGCGGGCGCAAAAGCGACAATTCGATCGCGCTCCCGGGATGTTTTAACGCCATCAATTACCGGCTCGGAAGTCGGCGGTAGGCATTTGCATCTACGAGGGCTATAAATTGTAGAATTCGCGGCTGCGAGCGCGCAATTTGAAGCTGCAGCTTCCGCATCGACGCTTCGTGGTTTACTACATCGTAGGATCTTGATTCAAGAGAATAGCGTCGACCTGAATTTCCTACGGCGCCAACGAGCGCTTTCTCGCGCGCGCAAACCCTCCTCGTACAACAGATATTCGCGCAAACTCCTGAAGGATTTCCCGCTCCTTCTCGAGAGGAATCTGTATCCGACTTGTATGAAAAGCAACCCCCCGTCGAATATCCCGGTGCGCTGAGTTTCGACTTTCCCATCGCAAAGAATTCTCGCGATCGTGGCGGCGCGCGCGAGAGAGCGCCCGTTCTTCCGCCTCTCGGCGTTTAATCTACGGTGTGCTAAGAGAGAAATCACGTATTTCTCGTATCTCCCTGCCTGGTTGAGGAGACGCGATTCCAGCCGGAACATTAAACACCGAGGGGGTGTATCTAATCGACGAGGAGAAAAAGGAAAACCTTCTCGTGCGTTATCTTTCTCCGCTTTAGCCGGGCTGTAATCGCAATTTGAACGTCTACTCTCGTCCGAATATCTTGAATATCGTTCCCCGTCGCAATGCCGCTCCTCTCCCTCGACCCTCGCTCTCCTCGCCCCTAAATCTCGCCGCCCTCGTAAATCGTCCGGCGCATCCCCCGCGATGCTTCACGCGGTAAAATACGAGCGTTACACGCCGCGGATGCATGCATGCATCGGGCGGGCCGGCGGTGCATCGCGGACGATGGGCGTTGCATTCACGTCGAGCTGCCGCCGGCGGTGCCATGCGGCCGCACGAGGGTGCATCTCTCGCATGGGCGAGGCGAACGAAATAGCCGAGATGCATCCGCGATGAGAGTCATCCGAGACGCGGCCCTCTCGAGCTCTCGCTCATGGCGATCTGTGATTCGCGCGACAGCCCACCGTCCCGGCGTTCTTTACAATTTTTCTGGGGGCGGGGGGGATATCAAATTGGGGAGAGATAGCCAGCAGTGGCTCCGCTGCAGCGCTGTCTCGCGAAAATGTGCGGCACGGCAGTTTCTTGGAAAGTGCATACCTCAGGTGCGCCGGAAGTAAGAGGAAACGGCGGTAAGAGGAGTTGAAATGTGCGCGCGAGAGAGTGCAGTGCACACGCATACATACAACGGGGAGAATGGGGCCATTTTGTAATATACGCGAACGACACGGGACGTCTGATACGCGAAGCCCTGCGAGCTTTCCTCGCCCATTTGCGATGTCCGAACCGAATAAAGAGTAGTTTGGAAAAGCGATGAGTGCTCGGGAAAAGTGTGAAACACGCGGCTGTCGCGCACGTCGCCGCGCGAATTATCCGCGCGCGACGTTCCCGACGCTCACCGGAGTACCGGATTTTCCATTGTTCATTTGTTCATTTGATACCCGACGGGAATGGGCAATCCGGTAATAACAAAGGCAGCGGTCTCGGGCGCGATACGGGCGATGGAATAATTTATTATCGGCAGACGTTGCGAAATGTTTGCTACGCGAGAAACGTATCTCTGTGGCAACGATAATTTCGCGATCAATAACGCGCGCCTGTTACTTCACCGTGTTACTGAGATATCGAAAATTACACGCGATCAAACTCTTCGTACAGTGCTCTCCCATCTTATACACGGCTACTTTCGAAACACCGTTACCCCGATCGAAACCTCCTCGCGTGTCTCCGTGCGTATAAACCGATTCAAATATCGATTCATTCTATTTTACGCGGTGGCATTAAAATTTCATAGAATCCCGCGAATATACACACACGTATACATACGCCTACTACACGCACACCCATCACTTACCGACTTATTACAATTTATCATCCCTCATCAATGTATCCACGGTGACTCGTGTCGAACGCACTATAAAAAAGAGAAGAGAGAGGGAGAAAAGCGCGCACACGCGCTCGAATACGCACTGCCTACACGCACCGTGACGGAGTCCCGAAAGCCATCTCGCGAAATACACGATAACGTCACCCAGCCGATGATTTTCCATTTGCAATATCCCCCCTCCCCCCCGCGACGAGACAAATAAAAATCTAATGCATATTTGTTCACGCGCGCGCGGCTGCGAGTCGCGTAACCGGCGCGCCGCAACGGCCGTGAGAGCCGGAAGAGGGGAGCAGGAAACCGGAAGACAGAGGCGGGTCGTCCCCTGTCGAAGGGCGGCGAAGAACGGGGTGTGCACCCCTTTGAATCCACCGGTCGAACACACGCAGCCCAGATGCAGCGGCGCGACATTATCGGTTTCGCATCAACCCCAGTTTACTTGGCGCGTCCCTCCGCCCGGCTTCTACACCCTCCGCCCCGCGTCATCCCACGTGCGCTGGCGTGGGTGTCGGTACATCGGCGGTGCGATAAAGACGCGGATACTGTCGATTCTCGAACGTCGTCAGTGATGACGACATGTAGTAACCGCCGCGCAACGTTCACATCGAACGCTCCGGCAGGGGGTGGTTTTATCTGGCGCGGGTTCGAGTAACGGGTGGGCGGGAGTGGGTGGTCAGCTTGTGCGTCATTTGCGTGTCGGAGGAGGGGACAGAACATTTCGGAGATCGGTATTTAATAAACACGCGTCATGTCGTGCGGGAGTGAAGTACGTGCGTTATCTCGTCATCGGGTAGTTTCATGTGGTGAACGATGAAATCGAATGATCGCGAAGACGTCTGACAAAATTTATAATCGCGACGTGTCTTCCGACCGAATTGATCGACTGGTTGAAGAGAGTCTACGTACATTTTGTATTTTGACGGCTCCCTTGCAAAAATATCTCACCGTTTTTCGTCTGTTTTTACGCTCGTACTATCATTCTTAGGTCCGTTTCTTGCACTCTCGGTCTACTAAGCGAAGGAATATGACGGGTACACGCGAGTATGCGTGAGTATTTTTGAAGAGAATGCCTGGTATGCTCGTATGCAATCCATTATAACTACTCGTTTTTACGGAAAACGGCCTGCTTTCGGTCTGAAAACGGGGCCATAATCACCCGGCCGAGTACACGCTTTCATTACGCAAAGTAACAGTTTCCGCAGGCTAGAAACGTGGGTGAAATATTTTGGTAAAAGTTAGACGAATTACATATCGAGATCCGTTACTCGCGTCGTTTACGTCGATAAAAAGGAGAAAAAACTGTTTCGTGAAAGATTCACACGGACGTGTCTCTTTCATAATGCAGCCGGCTCAAACATATCGACCAGCCACGATATATTTAATTTCCCCGCGGTGGTTATTAATAAACAAACTCCAAAGAGATCGTTCTGTTCGCGCACGAAGATACTCTTTCATAAGACGGCCTGGTATTTTTATCACAGAAGTCTCTCATTTCATGGAAGGGATCCTCCGGGGGGTAAATATCATTAAGCGCGACTGCGGGTTCCCCGTCTGTCCCGTCCTCGGGAATGTATTCCTTTTGCGGAGTCCGAGAGCCCCTCGTAGCGCACATCTCGATCGATTAATTGCCGCTCGCGTTTTTGTGCCGAATCGAGAAGCCGCGATAAAAGGGAAACTATGAAGAGCGGGATAATGGGCGGAGCGTTTGAGGGCGGTTTGTACCGCCGGTGGTTTCAAAAACCGCTCGCAGAAACAACGGGCGGTGGCATAGGAGCAGTTTTTCGAATTAATAGACTCGAGTGAAGGGAAAAGGACACGGTGAAGGGGAGTAAGAGTGGTAGTGGAAGAGGCGGAGGAGGTGGCTGGGCGGGAGGAGAGGAGTTCTTCATGCATAATACATGCCACGTGCGGCAATATGTCGCTCTCGCCGCCTGCCTTGTTTTATGAATCTTTCTAGCCTCTTCAGTACGGCCATCCGGATGCTTCCAAAAGCTGTCGCACTTTTTCTTTCAGCGCCTCTCTTTCTCTCTCTCTCTCTCTCTCTCTCTCAAGAGAGCACCGTCACGAGATCACTCCTCGTCGAAGTGCTCTCGCTCGCTCGTACCAATTCAAAAGTCATCGCTCGTTGTCGCTGTTCGTCTCCCTTCACGATCAATTGCTTTCGACTCGTTGACTTTTCGTCAATGACCCGCGAATCTCTCGGTAATAACGTCAGATTCGCCGATCTCTCCGAGCAACCGTCGCCACCGCGATGCACAGTGCATATATATTGCCACGGAAGTTGTTAAAACACTGGGGAGAGATACTCGGCGGAATGCCGAGTGGAGAGAGAAAGAGAAGGAGAAATTACGAGCGCAAAGTAGCGCGGCCGTTTGCATCTCGGATAAGCGGCGGAGATGCAACGACAGAAAATGAAATCGGTTCACCGCGGATGGACTCTTTCCAGAATCCCTGCCTCGGAATCCTCCCTTTGCGTCCCGCCACGCCCCGCCGCCGTTGCCTACCGCTCGGAGGAAAATTTATGGCAAATTGTTTTAACCGTCGGCGTGGTACCACCTGGTGCACGAAATATACCCGGTATGCCGTGGAAGCGGACACAGCCGTGTAGCAGATTTTGCAAAAGGGGTGGGGTATCGTGTCTCCTTCTTCCGGGTGGCGTAAGGGCGACCGAAGGGACGGGCGGCTGGCTGGGATGCAGGAGAAAGGACCGCACGGTCTCCGCGCTGTTTTATTATGCGGCTTACGTTCGAGATTTTCTGCCTATTAACTTGGAAGACTGCAATATGCCGACGGCGGAGGGACCGTAGCGCGAGACAATCGCCGCGGCATCGTTAAAGTGGATTGAAACGTTCGCCGGCGGCGAACTGATACGGAGAAGCCGGAGGAAGCGCCTTTGTGTAATGACAAGCGCGAGTAGAATATGATGGAAAAGTAGTCGACGCTGTAAATCAGATGACCGACGAAGATTTCATCGCTTGGAGAAAGCCGGGTAACCGCAAATTCCGAAATTGTCTGATTGCTCGCGTTACACGTGGAATACCGGTGCAACTTCTTCTTCTCCTTTTGGACGAAGTTGAAGAAATTCGAAAATTGCATTGACTCGATCGCACTTGCCGGGGCGCCGCAATTATCCCCGAATTGTCCCTACCGTCGTGCGCGGCAGATACGGACAACGTTTCATTACGAGACTCGGCCCGGTGTCCGGCTTAATTATCGCACCCGCAAGAGAACGCGTGGCGAAAACTTCTGGTAACAAGGGGGATAAAAAGCGGCAAGGCGGAACTCGGCCGGAGCAAATATTTCCCGACGTGTCGCTGAGGAAAAGGACCGTACGTTGCTCCACTTTATTATGAGGCTTACGTCGAGTTTCCTACCTATTAACTTCCACGACCACGAGCGGGGAAACAGGGCGGTCTTCCCCGGTGGGGGGACGAAGAAGAGCCCGTCCGGAACTTGGCTCCGTGCGCGAATCTCGGGATCGAGCGAGAACACGAGAAGGCGGCTGCGCGGTCGGCCGGCGAAAGAGACGTTGACAGAACACGTAACATCGCTTATCGTGACGCAGTTTCGAGATGTTAAAGTTTGACTTTTCATTATCCGTCCTCGCGAGTGAATCGCCCGGCGATCCGTAAGTTGGATGGGATTGATCAAACTTTAAACATTGACGTCCGCGTTTCATTTCATTAGTAATGCGATTCATCCGGTCGCCTTGTATTATCTCGATGGGAAAAATACAATGGCAAGTCAACGGATTAATTAATAATGCGTTTACGAACGTCGTAATGAGATGGGGAACGCGAAGGACGAGATGAAAATTAACGGATTATTTTATCTCATCTTTTACCTCATCCGGCAAACGAATCGCGCTTATTCAATTGAAAATCTATAACGAGATACCGAAATTGATCAGATCATCCTACTTCGCCCCACGACAGGGTAATTAATAAAATAACTATAATCAAGCAGCGAAATTGGAGTGCATGGAAACCGTATATACGTAACTCGCCTCGCTTTCCGTAATAATCTAACTTATCAGGGCGGGGGGAAACGAGTGAATCGACACCGAAACTCGATGAACGGAAAAGGATCGCGCGGGTCCGGGGTACGGAAGGAAGCAACAAGGATGAAAAATCGCGCGAGGGTGAGCCAGCACGATGGTCCATTAGCTCTCATGGTGGTCCGTGAATAGAATACGTGTTTTCGGCGGTGCTGGGGGTAGGACGTGTCGGCATCGTTATACAAACTGTGTCGCAGGGGTGGGACGGGTTGTAGCGACCCCCGTTGATCCTGTCGTCGGCGGGATTATGCCGGGAATGCAAGCCGGAGGATGATTATGCGGCGGCCGATCCTGAACAAGAGAGAGAGAGAGAGAGAGATTCAATGCGCGAAACACGCTCTGCACGGCGAGCGTGCTGAAGCGCGCGACACGTGCGTGCGTGCGCGTGAGTGGGTGCGTAGGTGCGTGCTGGTGAGTCGTCCGTAGAAATTCGTGGATTAGGGACGAGGAAATGGCAAGTGGCAGCCCCGAAGGGCCTCGTAGCAAGCCGGAATATACCTCCCGAGGGTCGGGCGGAATATTAATATCGCAGCATGGACGCCTTCGGCTTCGAAAGCGCTTCTTCTCCCGGATCACACGTGTGACCTATGCATATTTATGCCGCAGTACTAAGGGAGTGGGGAGAGAAGTATCGAGTCCGTGGTAACGAGAATGAAGCGGAAGATGACGCGGAACGCTCGGGAGGTATCGACAAATCAGCTGATACTTCGCGCGAGATGATTCAAAGATTTGACAGACGTACTGAGACGATGAACTTACGCGTGTGTGCGACGGAGTCGTCATGTAAAAATTGATAGAAATCCGGCAGCAAGGCGGAAGCAGACTTTTGACGAGAGAGGAGGGAAATTTCGGACGAGTTACGACACCGCGGTGTGGAATCGCGAATTCGTCGCCGTCGTCATCACGCTCGGATCGCGAAGGAATAGAGAAGCGTCGGAGGTGCATTCGGAATATGAGAGCTTGACGCCTCGGCCGGCCTGCCGATTCGCCGGGTATATTATCCCGCTTTCGGGAAGAAACGAAAATTCCTTTCTCTTCCACGGGCGCGGATTTATGACCGCGTGTGACTCGCGAAGAGAACGGCGAAGAGAATAACAAGCCGTCGCGGTATCGATCGTCGCGAGGTGGAGGCGTATTACCATTCGCAGTGCTGCGACGACATGGTTTTAGTATATATTTCGCCTGTGATTTTGACGCAAGGAGCTCTCTCTCTCTCTTTCTCCCCCGCTGTCTCGTGCGAGTGACTCGCCGGCGCACTCGTGCTCATTCGTATTCACGCTGCAAGATCTGAGTTACGAGAAGCGCGAATATAAATTGCCATTACGGGGCGCGGCGAAAAGAAGAAGCGAGCGAGGGCGCAAGAGAGAAGAAGAGAGACACAGACGTAAGGAAAGATATATACCTTCGTGTTTGTCAAAACGCCCGCTCGTTTCGGGGACGAAGCTTATTTCTCTCACATGCGAATCGCGCGGTGGATTCGTGCGTGGGTGCGTGCGTGACGTGCGTGGGCCGTGTGGAAGATGAGAGCGATAATAAGCCAACGCTTCGGGTACGTGCATTCACTCGCTCACGTCGGTGGAGAGGAACAGACGAAATAATTGGGATCGGAGAGGCTGGTGGATATGTGTGTTACACCGGGGAAAATACTCGGGAATTTACTGCGGCAGAAAAGACCGGAGGGTGATGTCGACCTACATTTCGAAATAGTACAGCTTTACAGCGGCGTAGAGAGAGAGGAAAAGGAGGGAGGGAGAGAAAAGGGGAGAAAAACTATCTTTATTAGCACTGCGCGGAATGTCGAAAGATCCGAACTCGTCTCCTGGGAGGATCGATCCTCGAACCCGAGGGTTTTTCATCGGGCAACCTATATTCCTCGAATGCGCCGAAAGAGATAAAAATACTTTTTCTGAATTCTCGGCGGATCGTTTATAATTAGTGGGAGAAAGAGAGAGAGAGAGAGAGAGAGACTCATCGGTAAGACGTCTTCTCTAAGTATAGTTGCAAGTCGAAGTTACAAATAATCTTCGTAACAAGCGACTTGCTCCGCTCATGTCTTTTTTTGCACCATTATATGTACAAAAAATACGTTCTATTAAGATCGCCGGAAGTTTACGATTCACGGATATATCCGGAGATTCGTAAAGGAAAGTCACAAGTGTGGACAATGTAGAATCGTGTAAATTAATACTCGTGTAGAAATATATCGAGGACAAAAATCTCTTATTGAGAAAATATGTGTTATACGCTATATTTATACACTAGAAGGAGATACGGATAATGTCTTCTTAGCAGCATTGCGATAAAATGTACATAAAGTAGAACAGGCTTGAAATATTGCAGTGTGGTTTGGTAAACAAGCTAGAGAATAGACGATCGATACCGGG
This sequence comes from Dinoponera quadriceps, assembly GCF_001313825.1. NCBI lineage: Eukaryota > Metazoa > Arthropoda > Insecta > Hymenoptera > Formicidae > Dinoponera > Dinoponera quadriceps. The sequence continues at coordinate 523,649 of NW_014555863.1, forward strand.
ATTGGGACGGTTTTCTCGTCGCGACGTTCTACGCGTCGTCGTTTCCAATTCGACTCAAATTCGCTAATCAATTTCGTCGGCCGCGCGCGCGTCTTATCGCATTACGCGCGACATCGAACGTTCGACAGTAACGAGCATTTCGCGAACGTCGCGAAATTACGCGTCGCGACATTTCGCGCGCCCATCATTGTCGCGATAAATCGGATATAGCCCGCGTACACCGCCGCGGTGAGTGCATCTCTCGCGCGTCTCTCCGCTGCGAACGACGGAGAACCAAGAACTCGGGATATGCAATAAAGTCCGGTAGGAGCGGCGCGAGCGGAACGAGAAACGTCCCCGTGACAGGAATGCCATTCCGATAGGATTCTTCGTCGTGCATTATACCGGCGACGCTCATTTACTCGCTCGGTTCGCAGCCGAGCGCTCGCCGTGCAAATGAAATTACCCGCCCGCTTCTGCCGCGCTGCCTCTGAGATCATCGCCACTGTTGCCTCGCGCGCGCTTCAAGCGCGAAGGTGTGGCAAGCGCGACGCGTTGAATGCACACGAGCATAAGAGTCGTCTATTCAAATGCACGAGGTGTAAAATTCGAGAATTACTTTCGAATATTTGACAATTATTCCTTTCAAATTGTGAAGGGTCTGTTGAGATACTTGCAACGTATCAACTGTAAGGAGACGCCCGCGTAGAAATCTTTCCAGATTTTCCCGTATGCATTGGTTCATTATGTACTGAAAAAGAAAACATACTTTCCTATAACTTTATTTGACTAAGTGAAGAGATGTAAAGAATGTTGATTTTCAGCGAAATTAAGAGAAATACACATACGATATTACAAACACGGAGATACTATAAAGCCAGCATACGTAAATGAGAGCCGAGATCACGCGTTATATCATTTAATGTCACATAATGTCATTTTGCAAATATTAATGTCATATAATTAATATTATGCAATGTCATTTTGCAAGTAAATTCTATATATATCTTCCATTTACAGTCGTATGCTTGAAATATTATATACGTAACTAAAATCCGCGTAGAGATTTCTACTAGAAATCTTACGAACCAGAGTCCAGAATTATTTTGGGAAATCGAACGGGGATCCCAAATGGAGATCCCAGGAAATTTTCTGCGGGGCTAACATCGTTACGATGATTAATGCCGATATCGTGCTTACGCGTCATTTCTCCGCGCCCGCGCCGTTCGACAAAGCGTACATTTACCGTTTCGTCGCGGAAAGATAACAATCGTCGGGAAACGTATTCCGATTAACGCAGGACTGGGTAACAATGGCCGGTCGGTCCCGTGGGGCCGGCCCGAAATATCACCGAGTATTTTGGCGTTAATTCGTGGTGCGGCGCGAAGCAGGGACATCGCTTGGCTCTATCATAGCTCGAGGAAGAAACGAGGGTAAAGCCGGCCGTCTACGTCGGTGTAATGCTCTCGCCCGGTCCGGCCGGAATGGCATAAGCTGCCCCAGGGGTGGCCGCTCTCTATTAGAGGCAGATACACCTCGGGTCCACGTCAGCGGATCAACATGCAGGCAACCCCGGCCTTCGCACAATGGTCCGCCCAACGCGTCCGCGAGGAAGACGTAATTCGGAATTGCGTGCCTCGTTGCTCCCGACAGGGAGAGAGGATAATTTGCGGGGAAAAAAAAGCTATCTCCACGATATCCCCGTCCTGAATATTTTGACCCTCTGGTAACCCTCATAATACGCGACTCGCTCGCTCGTGTCTTTTTTAGCACGATTACGTATATAAAAATATGTTCCGTTAAGATTGTCGGGAGCTTATACGGTTCATGAGTAGATCCGGGATATGTTCGTAAAGGGAAGCCGCAAGCGTGAACAATGCAGAACCGTATAAATTAATATTTATGTATAAATACGGAAAGAACCAAGCTCTTATGGGAAACATATGTTCCCCATACCGAATGATATTGAATCGAGCTGCTCGACAAGTTCGATTTTTACGAAGAACTCAAAGTCACATAGTCGGGTACGGTTTTATTTTTTCGTTTTTTCCGATGACCTTCTGCCGTCGGAAAAAGCGGTCAGTGCCGTGCTTTAATGCTGTCCCATTCCCTAGGCATGGTGATATCGGAAGTTTCGAATTAGATATATCATTTCTGGATATCCGTGCATTATAACTGCTGATTATTCTGCGAACCGGCGAGGATACTCCAAAGCAGCAGTCGTGATGCATGAATATTCCAAAGTGATGCGCTTAATTCGAAATTTTCAGCATCACTGTGCTTAGAAATTGGGGCTCTATTAATGCACGGTAGGGGTCAGTGCATACAAATAAAATCATATTGTACAAAAGCATCGGCTTTGAATATTTCGCAAAATTCCCACTAACTTATCGAACGATCCAATATTTATACTAGAAAAAAAAAATACAGATAATGTCTTTCTTGAGCACCACGATAGAATATATACAAAGTAAAGAAGGTATTAAATATTACATCGGTTTGATACTCAAGCTAGAGAATAGAGTGGAGCGTTGATTATCCTTGGCAGGGCAGTTCCCAGGCTTGCAATTAAAGCTTTGCATAATATAAGAGACACAGGCTCGCCGCCGGTTCCCTGCGGGCACAATAAACAGGTCGCCTCCGTTCGCCCACCTTAATCGACGATGATGAGGCGATGCGATTTTCCTTAGTCCGGAAAATATCGCTCGATGGATCGAAAGCGCTTTTAATAGCTCCCTCGTATTATATTCATAGCTTAGTCCTGCCCTCAGCTCGGGTTTAATAAGTCGCCGTTGATCTTTCCGATCGGCCGATCTCGAAGCCGCTAAGTTTCATATCTTCCTCCAAGATTTTCCTCCGCTCTCCTCTCGCCCGCGGGAAAGACTCGGATCTCCTCGGGATGATAAACCGTCGCGGTTGATCCTATCGATACTGCTTACCTGTTCCGCTTTCGCCTCTCGGGACGACTGCCATAACGAATCGTGAGTGAGCACGCGTCCCCGATTAATCAGCTGAAATTCGCCATCGGACGGTTAGATTCCCGGGAATGATAGAGCACGCGGCCACGAGGTCTATAATTCGGTCTTACAAACAGGAAATTGGATTATCTAAGCATGACGCAGCAGCTGCGTCCCGTCTCTCGACCATGTAGCAATCAAGTATCGCTTCCCGTTCCAGCGCCGACTGACGGTAACCAGATTTAGGCGAATGCGCGACGTGTAGTTGCAGTTGCGTTAACAAGAATACGCACCGGCGTCGCGCGCGAACGGGAAAAGTCCGGTTTTCCAATTTCAAGTTGAAGATTGAAACATTCTTGAATTTCACTTTATCACGCGAGCCGAGCGATCTGCAATTTTGCACATCCACTTCAGACTTTTTTTTCTCTCTTTAACGTCGTTCTCGTGTCGAGAGCCCCGACACGAGGTAGATTCGACAATACGGTTAAGGGTCAAAGTTGACAACGGGCTCTTTCCGAGGGCATTCGAGCCGTCCGATGAAACTGGATTATCCGGCCGACCCTCCTACGGATTCCATACAACTCCGGCAATCACGGGATTCGAGACTCGCCGTATCATCCTCCGATATCTTCGCCCGTGCTCACCCCACGTCTGTCTCGAAACAAAAGCTTCCTCGACGGTGGAAGACGTGCACGCGGGTTTCGTGGAAGAACCACCTCTGACGCGCGGGCTGGTTCAACGAACGATTAGACGTATGCGGAATTACGCGGATTACGAGAATAGGCATCGCCGGTAACGAGATTATCCTGCGCGAAGGGAAGGGTACGATGTACTCAAATGTGACGGACGGATGTTGCAAACAGAGGGTGCAACCCGCGTGCTCCACTTGAAGCCTTATTCGCCCGTCGTAGCAGGAACGTCAGCCGACCTCGTTACTGGCGAGGAAATATCCGAGGAACCGCCGGAATCTTCGACGTACCCGCAGTCGAATATCTTCCCCGCTGATGCGAATCGGTTTCGACTCACGTTGATCTCCGAATCGAAATGTCCCATCCGTCCTCTTTTCGAAAATAATCAACAGGGAGCGAATCGTATAAGATAAAATTACTGGAATTAACACTTTGCGGCCGGCGCTCTTTGACATCGAACATTATTTCTTATAATTCACTATAAGAAATGTTGTACACTTTCTGAAGATGCAATAATATAATCGTTTGATGAAAAACCTCCATCGAACGTAGTTTTATTTATTAATATTTTTGTGCGCTTTCATGTATTTTAATTATGTTCATAATTATATTCCTCGCCTTATAACGCTTGATTAGATCTTTCCTGATGTTTACAATTTTTTAACCTTACTAAGTACGTTTCATTTTTGCTTTTCTCCACACATCTACCTTCAATCACACATTACTATATAATCAGCGGACCGCAAAGTGTTAATTGGCAGAGACGAGATATCGAAAATCTTTTTCCCTGATCGCAAGCAGAATTCTCGTATTTGCACTGGGCCGCCTGGCTTTCGCAACGTTTCAGCTAACTTCGCAGCGACTTTCTCATTTCCTGGAAACGACGTTCATCCCGAAGATAAGTCCCGAGACTGATTGCCCCGTTGCCGTCGCCGAGACGACGCGCGTCGGCGCAGCGCACCATCGTAAACTTCCCAGTGATACGAATTTCAAAATATCCGTGGTCTGCTTCTTTCTCTCTCCCCCTTTCGGTCGTCTCCTCTTCTTCCACCTCTTCTTCGCTTTCGTTCTGCCATCAGCTAAGTCGCGTCCTAAACCAGAACGCGAACTTGGCGTCTCTACGACGTTTCCGTCGCAAAGGTTTCCGTTAACCCCGAATCGTCCTCGTCGAAACTTTCCCAACGACTTTCCTCGCTAATAGAAAATTTATATTCCCGCGGAATATAAATCCCCCGTCTAGGACAAATCACCTCCTTGAGCGAGCCGCGATTAGCATCGCGCCGTGGCGATAAGTACGCTCCATTATGCGAGACGCGAGATTGCTGAAGTACCTCGAACATCCACGGAGATTTCGAGCGTCGGGCTCGAAGGCGTTACGTGAAAAGGCTCGTCGTCTTGGTCTCTTCAAGATTCAGCACGAAGACCATCCGACGAATGACACGATCGAATATATCGAATCCGTCTCCGCGGTCGCGCGCGATATTGCGACGTTCAACGTTCCGTTCCGCTTGGTCGACGACGCGACATTTTCCACGATACGACGAATTATAGAATCGGAAATTTTCCGGGCTATTCGCGAACTTCTGTTGCCGTGCGCCCGTCCCACATCTGTCGCGCGCGCTGCAGTTGCACGTGCAACTTGCAGCGGCGCTTCTTTCCGCTCGGCGGAGAGAGCCTCCTTTCTTGTCCCGACGCGAACTATCTCGCGCCGCGGCGTGTGGCAATAATTTTTCAGATTTTCCGGCAGTCGCTCGTGCTCTCTGCCGAGCAGCGATAAACTTTTTTTCCTCCCACTCTATTCTCGCAACGTTGTTTCCCCCTTCCTTTCTTTTCCCTTCTTTCTCTCTTTCTCTCCGCATCTCTGTCTCACTTTCTCTCCTTCTCTCTCCCTCTTTCTCTCCCTTTCTCTCTATCTTATACCCGACCACGAGCAGGAAATTCGGTAGGTCGCTCTGCGGCGTTCCTTGTCCGATTCTGTTCCCCGACAATTCCCGTAACTCCGTCCCGTGCCAACGACAAAACAGATTTTCTCGTTTACCGCTCGCGGGAAGTTTACGTACAAGAGGGAGGATGCGCAAACTTGCTGGAAACCGCGTATTTTTCTCGAAGTGCTATGCATACGAAAGACACGATTTTTTTGGTTTCGCCGAACGACGCTCTCTCGTCTCTCACACGGACACGTCAAATGACTCAATGAGGAAGCTACAAATCGCTCTTGTATTGTGACAGTATTTGGAAATTTGGGCGTATCATTTAATAAGGCGTGGTTACACTGGAATGATCCGAGGCAGAGAGACGACCTCGCAGCCGAGCGAGGAGATCTCACGTCTTTCTTCCGTTGTACCGTTTGCGCTGACATTTATTTCATTTATACCTCTCCGAGTTTATGGGAAACACGTAATATCGACCGTTCCGCGTGGCGTCGACGAGCCGTGAAAAAGGTGGAAAATTGAATGTACGACCGTGCGAACACGGTCGACCGCCGTGTCTGCTATTGAAACACCGTTGCTCGACGACTCGCGATTCGGCGACCGCCAAAATGAACGCTCATGCAAATATTTGCGATATTTGTTCGCGAAGATATATCCCCGGCGAGAACGCGCGAAGCGAGAAAGCGGAGCGGATGCATTCTGTCTTTCTCTCTCTCTCTCTCTCTCTATCTCTCCTTCTCACCACTTGTTTGCCGCTACGAATGGGATTTTTCAACGTCCGAACGTTTCACTCGACTGTCGTCGTCGCCGCCGCCGCGTCAACGTGCTGAAAAGTAAATGACATTTATTAAAATGTCAGAGAAGTTCAACCGCGAGTGGATGAAGGGGGCGATTATCACGCCTCGGGAATTCTTGCCCTCACAACGGCGATGTATTATTATTATTATTATTATTATTATTATTTTAATCGCGCCTGACACATGAATCGAAACGTAATCTCGCGAAACTGCTCTTGACTCGTAATCTCACCGAATAATATATATAATAATATTTCACGAAATTCTCACGCAATCTCGATGTGGCGCCCTTCGATTCCTCCTCCACAGCTTCATTTAGAAAACACCGAGTATTACGATGGTTGCTCGTGATCGTTAAGCTTCATTGTTGGAGCACTCAGCGTGAACTCAGCCTGATTAGCTCACAAGGTGAATCGCCGAGTCCCATTTTTTCGAAGACAAGATCCCCGTCATTTGCGTTCTCCGCAAATCGTCCACCCGATATACCCTGACCGTGCGCTCGCCGAGATGCGTTTGACCTTCACCACCCCTCCGGTGGCATAAATGTAGCAAGCACAAAAGCCGTTTCACTACCTACAGCTGTAAGCAAGATCCGGAGTTCTCCGCCGCTGCTACCATCACCATCTCCTCTTCGTCCTGCTCTTCTTGCTGCCTCTCTCGTCTCACCCTCCCTCGCTCTTTATGTCCCATAACCCACCATAATTACGATACCGGCTCAGGTACCCCATAAAGACGGCCGAGTAAGTAAGGTCTAAGGGTTGTTGCATCGGCGAGCGGTGACAAATATTGCCCGATAAACCCGGCGACGAAACGATCCTGTAATACGCTCCGCGAAACGCGCAATTATCGGCGTTGAATAATTTCATAAATTCTGCCTTTCTCCCCCCCCTCCCTCTACCGCTCTTTCTCCCTGTCTCTATCTCTCTCCGCTTACACGCACGTATCCATTCGCCCGAACTGTTACTTCTGTTTATTCCGACGACCCATTATTACCAATTGCGCGAATTATCGCCGCATATTGACGCGGCCGAATGTGCGGCCAGTTATTAATTCGACGAGATCGCGCTCGGTTTTCGCAGTTCCTTCGACCGCATTATCCCACCTCGAATTCGGGCCACTGATGATGATGCGGCTCGATCATTTAGCCGATTACGTTTTTAGCTGCGACGGGATTCCGACACGTTGCGCAAGCAGCGTGGCGCGGTTAAACACCTTTAAATCGGAACAATTGCGCATGCTTCCGTGCAAAGTGTCGACTAATAGCTGAAAGTTCATCGGTCGTCGTGCATCGGCGAGTCAGGTAAAAGTTCTCCCTTGCACGCGCACGCACACACACACACACGGGTATATAAAATAATAAATTTCTACCGTACACATTATCCAAGCGGCATGATAAATTATACTTTTCTTTCTTCTTAACATATTTATTCACGTGCGTGCGCGCCCGTGTATGAATGTGTGTAATGCCGTGTATATTCCGGCTACTGGGAAATATTCCCCACGGAACCTTACCTACCTTGCAGTGAATTGTTGAGCGCTGATATATCATTAACTATATGAATTATTAGGTAGAAACGCGACGCTAAATTAGCACGCGACGCGCCGTTATCGTTTCATTGAATTATTCATAGACGTTACAGTACCTACAGGCGGCTCCGCTCCCGAGGTGCAATATTACACCCGGTGCGTCGGTGTCTTTCGAGAACTTCGATGTTATTACGCGCTTCGATATCGGATCTCGCCGTTCCCGCCGACTCGCAGCAGCCGGCGGGCGCACGCTCGCGGTCTCTATTACGTGATAAGAGATAATACGCTCGCTCGCGCTTGTAAATATATCCGCGCGTATAACAAGGAGCGGGGGGGGAGGGAAGATTGCAGTGATTAAAAGTCTTATTTCAAAAGTGCGCGAGTTTTCCGACTACGTAAATTCGCGAGGCGCGGCTCGCTCGGGCGAGAAAAAGGAGAAGCGCGCGCCAGCCGGAGCTTTTATCTTTAGTTTCGCGAGATATATCACGGGCCGAGAGACACTAAGTTGCACTTTAAATTCAAAAATAGCGGGTATGCTTCTCCTGCCGGAGATATGGTAGCGACTCGGTTATTATGAGAAGGAAATAAGACACCGTTGCGCGCGCCGAGGTAGAATTTTTCAGCGCGATAATATATCACGCTCGGGAAATAGTTCCCTCTTCATAAATACTATTTCAGACGCGAGGATAATGATTCTACGCTTTAATTACTCCTCGCCCCGGGGTTACGGACGCGCGTTGATCATTTAAGCGTCATCGCCCAACGAACTTTTCCCCCGCGATATAAACCATCTCTCTCCGTTCCGCGCGAATGGTACAATGTTGCGCGTTTTCGCCGGGCGAACTGACGATGAACGAATCTTTAGTTTCATCGAATATGTTTCGTCGAACGTTCCATCGAACGTATCGTCGATTAGAATCTCACGAATTTTCGAGCTTGCGCACCGAATCATCCACGGATCGCCCGGACGAGCCTCCCGCGTCTCGCTAATAAAATCGCGGCTGGGCGACAGTTAATTATATAAGAAGTTGCGAGATGTCGCGCGTCCTCCTAATGATAAAAGTTCAGCTCGGTAATTAGTCGGGATACGCGTCATCCTGCTGCGCTCGGGCAAAAGGAAGCCGGCGTTAAAATACAACGACCTTGGCGGAGACTCCCCGGGCTTTCTCTCTCTCAGCCTCCGTGATAACATCGCTCTTCGCCGGCGGATTTCGAGAATGGAAGATTGGACGGCCGAAGGACGACGCGTCGACGACGAGGACGGTACGGATGAGAACGGAGGAAAAGAGCACTTCCCCTTAATGATCGGAAGACCCGTCCATTAAAATCCTGCTTACTCACCGAGTATCCCTCCATTGTCCTAATTAGTCACGAATTTCTCGAGAGGCTCTGCGGACTCGCGTTCTCTCCTCTTTGTCCCTGTGCTATCTCGCTCTATCTCTCTCTCTTTCTCTCTCTCGTTTTCTCACAATTTTTAATCCTTCGTCCACCGACTTGGGCAACGACCTCGAGGACACCCCGCCGATTACTTTCCTTTCCCTTTGCCGCGCGGGCCTCGCTACGCGAGTTAAAGAAACGACAATCCGCCGAGCGATATTTACTCCCCGATTGAACTTAAACGGCGCGGATTAACCCGCTTTGTCGGGTCGGAGCCTCGGAAACGGAGGACAGCGACGTCGCTGGATGACGCCCGCGATTTAGCCCGAAAATACTCTTCGTGGAAATCCTCGTGTTTCCCGATGCAGACCCGAGAGATGTAGGGCCTTTCATTCGCGATTCTCTTTGTCGACGGCGGGCGAGATCGGCGCTTCGTTGAAGCAGCTCGCGTTTCGCTTTTAATCCCCGTGTGAATGACGGCTCGAAGTTATACGGGTCGGAGTATCGGCCTCGCTCTCTCCCGACGGAAATCTGCCCGAGTTTGAAACGCGAGATCACGCGGAGAGCCCCCTCCTCCCTCGGGAATCGCGTTGTTCGAGAAGAAAAAAGAAAAACGGCGAGCGACCTCCTTCTTTTCCACCCCTGCAAACGCGCTCCACGTCGCCGGTAGCGAGTCGCGCGCTTTTACACTCCTCACGCTCTCTCATCCTCCGCCAACGCTTCGTCTGAGGACGTCCCAGGACATTGTTAAAATCGTGCTTCCAGCTTACGACACCAGCCGCGTTACGATTCCGTCCTAAAAAGCGGCAGTATCCGGCCGAGCTGTCGGCGGCTGATGTCGCCTTAAATGCGCCGGCTGATGGACGCGCATTTAGGGGCTCGTGATATAAATGTCGCGAAATGGGAAATAATTATGTCGCCTCTACGGAGACATTTAATTAAGCGGTGAGAATTCACGGGTTAAGATACGCATTACCCGCCGCGATTTCGCCATTATTCGAATACTCGGCGATCTTGCTATCCCCTCCCTCCCACCTCCCCGCCCGAGTTGCGGATTGTGCAATCTCGCGCGAAAGGATAACATTAGAATAATAATACGAGCGCGTAAATGAACGGATATAAATCCGGAGAATTTTCCGCATATTTCACGGTTGTGTTTTTACATTCGTGCGCGCACGAGCGCAGACTCCGGCCGCGATCGAGAGGGAGAGAGAAAGATTATATAGATGGGGATATTTTAACAATGGTCGATATAGAATTTCGTGTTTGCCTGGTTGAAAACACGAAACGGGCCCGACAGACAGAGAGAGAGAGAGAGAGCGATATGTTATTTATTACGCACTCTAGGACATGTGCCCTCAAGCGCATACAAAGAGAGAGAGAGAGAGAGAGAGAGCCGGAGAGGGCGGTAAAGGGACGACAGGCGGTAGTGGCGTCATTGTCGAAACGCGGGAAAAAATAGTTGCACTACAGATATTGCTTTTCGTCAACATATACGTATATCGGTAAAGCGAAACCAATTTATTATCGTGGTCGCGTTATCGCGCGCTGTCGTGTTTCGCAGCGAGACGCGCGGCCGCGCATAAAACTGCAGCAGCGACGGCGGCGGCAACACGCCCGACGTATAATGAAAACATAGCGCATTTAACGCGAGCGAGTAACGTCGTGCGAAATAAAAAAATGGGGGGGTGGGGGGGCGATCCTTACAAGAGCCAGGGGTCGTTGCACGGCTCGCGGAGCGCATCTCGTCGCATGGCTGCGACGGCGCCGAGCGGGCGGGCAAAAATTTCCAACCGGGGAAAAATAATTCATCTCGGTGAAATTATCGCACGCGCGCGCGCGCGTTAGCGAGCGAGCGCGTGTTTTTCACGCGGTGTGAAACATCACCAGCGGCGCGGAAGGAAACACGCCCGCCGAAACCGAACAGCGAGCTCTCGTGTGCGTGGCGAAAAAAGAAAAGAGAAAAAGCGCGCGTTGAAAAGCGAATGAAAAGCCTGCCGCGAAATTCTCGACAAATTTCGCCGCGCTGACAACGAACAAATTGGACGGCGAAATTATTATCGAGCGGCGAGTAGCATCGTTGAACCGTCTCCGAGACGGACGGTAGAAAAAAACACCCGGGTAAACGGAACGACCTGGGGTTTAATCGCGTTTCCGGAACGATACGACGGATTTATGCGCACGCGATTTCGAGCTCCTCTCGGCGACCTCTCGTCTCGTATCGTCCCCGTCGCTCCTGGGAAAAAGAGCGCGCGTCGAAAATCGCACGGGGGATTTTCTCTCGCGCCGTCGCGACGCGCTAATGACGTTTCATATGAAAAAAAGGGAGAAAGAAAAATCGTCCGCCGCGCGCTTTGCGCCGTTACGCGATATACGAAAGTTCGCGAGGTCTCGAAGTATTTAACGATAAACGAAAAGCGGCGTCGCGCCGGTGTCGCGGATATTAAATTACGGGGGGTGAGGAAAGGGTGAGGAAAAGGCGAAAAAATGGCACGTCCCGAGACCTCGTCATATTTCACGCGGGCACGTTTCACGCGTCGTGGAACTTGGGACAGGGGTTAGGAGGGAAGGGGATGAGGGGAGACGTGCGGCGTAAATAACTTTTGCCGCGACGCCGTGTGGATTCGCACGTGCGCGCCCGTTTATGGCCTCCGACGACGACGTCGACGACGATGACGACGACGACGGCGGCCGCGACTCCATTTCGCCGTATCTCGTCAACGTCGATACGAACGGACGTCCCGTGAAATTCCCCCGACGAAGATTGATAACGCCGGGACTAACGCGCGATTCGCGAGAGACCGGCGAGTAATCGCGCGGCGATAAAGCCGGTCCCCGCTGGCCGCGCCGGTGGATGTGACGTCGCCGGGGGCATGTTAGACAAATTGGTTATCCTAGTGGGAATAAATAGGTTAAATTCCGCGGTGATGGCGGTAATGAATGGCCAGGTGAGCCGAAAAACGCGCGTCAGCAGTCGCGGCCGGGCCGATAAAACTGGCGAACACTTTGACCGAGGGGTCTTTGAGTAATTTCTTACTGTTTATCTGATTGACAACATTCGCACGAATATAAACATTCACGTGAAGCGAAAATGTGTCATGTTCTTTCCCGGCTGGGATACACTTGCAGCATCGAAACGATTTCAGGGCAGTGTGAGAGAAGCTTATGAAGCGACCCAAACGACACGATTACAACTGCACGTCGCTGCTCGAAAATCACGCTCTATGACAGACACAACGAATATCCTGCTGTTCTCATAGACACGCTTAGACGCAACAGCACTATACGTTATACAATAGTTATTATCAGAGATAATATTTTTTTCCATACCAGCGTTAGAAATAACGCGCAATCCAAGCTGCGGCCTCACAAATACATGTATCAGTATGAGACGTTTCTTTGCCTTTCTAATATTTTCCTAGCGCATATGGTAAATTTATACATAGATTAACAAATAAATCTAATTAAACTATTCGTTTGCGGCTGCCGTAAATTTCGACTTCAATGCGAGTATATCCCAGTCGCGCAATACAAGTCTAGTGAATTATGCTACATTAATTAACAGAACTTTTCTGCCTGTAATAATGACAAAAAAAATGCGTATGCATATGGAAATAATGAGAGCAAATTCTTCTCGCGAAGGTCGAACTAAGGATACTGTTGAAATCACCTCGGGATATCTAGAAGATCGTCGTTGATGACTGGACGCGTCCTCGCAAATGAAGCGTGTGTCTCGATACGGCGTGCGAATTCTCGGATAAGTTTCCGCGGGAACCTCGAGAGAATGAAACGTCCGCGATTTCAGAGGGCCCGACCGTAAGTTATTTAAAAGAGAAAGGGCTTTTCTCCTGACGGCGCAATCCCATTTCCAATTTCTCTCCCTCCCACCCGCTTGTAATCCGAGGGAGGAGCGGAGGTTGTTTCGAATTAGCCGGGAATCCACCCTAAAAACGCTACAATCTCCCACAGTTCACGTCCCACCCTCACGTCTCGTCTTTCGTGTCCTCTTTTTCCCGACGAGTTCTCTCTCTCTCTCTCTCTCTCTCTCTCTCTCTCGCCTATTTTATCTTCTTAGCGTTCCCGGCTTAAAGTACGCCGGAAATTCCGAGGAGACGGCTGTGCGTTCTCAAATGAAGAAACGTGACTTATCTCTTCTTCCTAATTGCACTTCATACCCATTAAAAGCGCAACGTCATCTATTGAAATCGAGCTGTTTCCCGCGCCTCTCCGGCGCTAATTTTCCCTTCAACCTCGAAACAGTCAGTGTATCTTCTCCCGCGAGCATTTAATTTTTCTACTAATTAACTAATTAGTCCTTATAACTCAAAGATAAACTACTTTCTATCAAAAACTTGAGAGCCTCGGTTTTCCAACAAATTTGCTTCAAGGCGCCTCGAAGCATGCTAAGTGAAGCGGAGAATTACAGTAACGTCAAAGTGACGTCCGAGTCGGCGAGAAAACGATTGTATACTCACTTTTCGCTCATTCTCGCATGATTTTGACTTCGACGTCATCACTTATGTTCTACCTGGACTAGAAGCGAGGACAACATCGACGATTGCGTATCGAGCCGCGCTGTCGATCGGCGCGCGCGTCAGCGGGGTGAACGACCGCGAGCGGGCACAGCGGCCTTGCCCCCACTCTCGCGCAGTCAGCTGACCGCTCCAGCACGTGGCCGCCCCGGGCCACCACGCGGTCGTTCACTGCGCTCTAGCGCGCTAGCGTTCGCTAGTACCGCGAGTGTTTAAAGGGCCGTAACTCGCATGTGAATCGACGTAGAGACATGAAATAAGAAGCGATCTTCTTGGCCATGCGCTCGTGTATTATTCTTTTTTTATATTATTCTTTTTTTTCTCACCGATTCAGAGGAAAGCTGGGAAACGTTGTGAGATTGTTCGCATAAGACATCCTCTTTCATTCGTAACAATAATAATATTAACAGTAATAGCAAGAACTATAATAATAATAACTTTATTAGTTGATGAAGTTTAATAACAGAAGATACAATACATTATTACACCGGTGACAGGCAAAAGGCATCAGCGTTAAAGCTGTTTTTATTATCTTACCTGAACGCACAGATGTTTAATCGACGTGACGCGGAATCTAATTACTTGCAGCGGAACGAAAAGATTACGGTAATATTAATATAGATCACGGCGAAGGAATAATACGCAAACGTGGCTTATAAAATGAAAAGCCGTGTGTAATATAAATACCGTGAAATATCCCAAAACAAATTGTTACGCAAAACGCACGAACGATGTGAAGCGTCGATACGCGAAAACCGAAAGCTCGCCGTTCGCAAACTCAGTATTGTGATCTCGATTAATTAATTTGTGTTATCATCCTGCGACTCGAGATCATCGGCCTCGGGGCGGTTATTCCGTTAGATCATCTCATAATTTCAACTTAACGGCGAAGTCGCCGCGATACCCCCGCAAAACGCTATTACATTAATCCGCGATAATTAATTACCGCGGCGCGATTCGCCGACTCTTACACTCCGGGCGACGCTGCACTTATCAGAAATAATTAATTGCCTGGGCGACAATATCGGACCGCGGCGTAACTATTCGCCGGGCGATATATACCCGCTTAGTATAAAGTTTTCGGCGATTAATTATGGGCCCGCCGGCCGTAATATCCCAGATTAGTCCTAGTCGGGATAATACTGCACCGTATCAGCGTTCCGTGGCAGATATTTCGCCGGCAGTTCATCACGAAAATCGCGCCGGATCGACGCCGGGTGTCGCGCCGCGTCGCATGTCGAGACGCGGATTTAATCGCGCGTATAAAAAATTGCCAGGCGCGTGATAAATTTGCGCGGTCGATCGCGAGCGCAGACGACGAAGATAAATGAAGCGAGTCTGAAGGACTCGCGTCGAAATATATCGCGGGCGCGAATTAATGCTTACGCTGATGCGCGCTCGGTATTCGATTCGTCAATGTTATTACCGTTTAATCCACACGGCGCAACGGATTATAAAGGTGGAGTTCATTCAGCGACGTCGTCCGTCTCTGAAACAACGCGCGAGAGAGGCACGCGTACACAGAACGGTTTATCTCCGGAGGCTCGTTTGCAATTAAGAGCCGCAATAAAAAAAAGAGAGAGAAAGAGAAGAAAGAACGGTAGTCTCGGGTCATTCGACGTTATGAAGAAATATGAGGTATAGGCAGTCCCATTGGCTCGCGGTAAATTATGAAAAAGGAGAGCGGAATGGAGCGTGTGGTCGAGAAGGAGCGAGCGAGCGAGAGAAAGAGAGAGAGAGATCTCGAGTTAAATTTACGAGGAAGCCCGCAAGCTCGTCGCAGACAAGTGCCGCGTCCACCTCGTAAAATCTCCCCTTTTCAACCTCCCGTTTTCTTTTTTTCCCTTTCTCTTCTCCACTCTCTGCCACATCCCATGTTCCGACACTTCCGCTCGTGTACCCCTCTCCACCCCCGTCCGCCTCCCCCTATCTGTACCCCTCCGTTCATGTTCCACTCTCTGTGTCCATGATCGTTCGTCTCTATTTCCGCCTCTTCGCCTCCCCCGATTCTCTCTCTCTCTCTTTCTCTATTTTCTACGAGCGTAGAGTCCGCGGGGAACTGCCACGGTGCAGTTATACCCCTCGAACCCGACGGCCAAGGCTTGTGTGCGTGTGTGTGTGTGTATGTATTGGCACGCTCGCGCGCGTCCTCCCGCGTTGATTAACCCCCTTGTAATTCCACCCTCGTAGTTACGTTAACGCCACGAGCGTTAACCTGTCTGCCTGTCTGCTCCGCCGTCGACGTGCTTCTTCAGCCACCCCGCTACGGTACACACACCTCCACCGGCTGTAATTCACCCCCCCCTCCCCCCCCTTGGTATTCTTTTTCCCTTTCTTTATCGCACTGAGAATTAAATACTCTCTCGATTTACCCGGGCTCGAGCGCGGTTTCGCATCCGTGCACGCATCGGGATGTCAGCGCTCAGAGCAGATTTCCAACCGTCGGGATCCACGGCGACCGCCGTGAACGAGGATATTTATTCGAAGTGGAACTCGCCGCGTTAACTCGCGCGTGCGAGGCGTTTTTCGCTCGTTAAGAGGATTTCGCGTGGATCTCGCGAGTCCGTCAAACGGACCTCTCTGCGCGCTCTCTCAAGCTTCTTAAATTCGTCGCGCGATACAAGTCACGTGCACGTCCGTTCGCGCGGATGTATCTCTCGCTCTTACTCCCTCGCGTCGTCGGGAATGCCTCGTCGCACACGTACAATGGCGATAAAAGAGTTGAAGGTGAGACTTGACTCGGGCACGCGAAATCGCTGGACTACGACTAACGTTGGTAACGTCCGGCGTGTCCTTCGTAACACACTTGTCGCATGTCGTGCGTCGTAATCGTTCGGGGCCGCATACATTTTCCACGAGATGATAAAGACGCGAGCGTACGTACATATATGTGTATATATATATATATATGTGTGTGTGTGTGTGTGTGTGTGTGTGTGTGTGTGTGTGTGTGTGTGTGTGTGTGTGTGTGTGTGTGTGTGTGTGTGTACATATATATATGCTCGCTAGCACCTGCTCGCATATTCGGCGTTGATTAATGCATGCCGTTTATGTATTCAGGCGCGATTAGTATCGTGGCGTGATTTAAAGAGGCTGCACCCGAGGCGGCGGCGGCAGCAACCTCGCTGCGTTAATTCCCAAGTAATCTACAAAATAGCGGAGCTCTGCTCTCGCCGCTCGTTATCTCGCTCTTGGTTATTTCTCTTGTTCTCGCTATTTTTTTTCTCATTTCCACGATATGTTAATATTTACCGTTTCAATTATTGCATCTCTCCTGTTTCCGCCACCGCTCCGCCGCGTCGCTAATCCTATTAGTCTCTTTCTTAATGACGCAATTCAATTATTCCCGGAATTCTGCGCCCTCGTTAATATCCTCCGCGATGTTCCGCGATGTTAAGCGCAAAAATCGAGCGACGGAAGCGTGAGAGTTACGTTGCGCGCGCGATAAGAAAAATGCAAAGTTACAGCGTCGCGAATTCTCCTCCATCTCTCGCAAACATCGGAGATGTTTTTCGAGGAAATCTTAGCGGATTTTCCGCGTGCGCGCGCGCGAGAGAGAGAGAGAGAGAAAGAAGGGTGGCGTTTTCGGACAATGATATATTGAAATCCAAAGCGTATTCCACGGAACAATGCTTATCATAGTTCGCAGGCGGGCCAAACGGAAGGCACCGTCGGCGCCGTAATACCATCGGATCGATCAGAACGAAAAGTGCCTTCGTGGTTCGCGTTCGAAAAACTGTGCGCTTTCGTTGCCTCTTATTGGTAGTTGGCGTACGGCCAACGGAGCTTTTCCACGATCCCTTATCCGAGAGCCAACGTCGAAGGCAGCGACGGTGCCGGTCGTAAGTCAATTATGGGGTGGCAAAGAGATAATGGAAAATCGGCACGGAAGAAAAAGAGAGAGAGAGAGAGAGAGGGTGCAAGGAGGCAAAGAGTAAATGCCCTAACGGAGAGCGATGTTGGAAATTAATCGGGCGCGGGTAATTGATCGCGGAATGTAGGAAGAACGAGGCGAGAGGAAAGCAAACGCGCGTAACCTGACGTCGACTTCCACGTCGCGATTTTCTACACGTACAGAGTGAAAAGGCATTTTGAGTGAGAGAAAGAGAGAGAGAGAGAGAGAGAGAGATATTCTTAACTCCGAAATAATAAATTCCCCTTCCGATCCCTCTTACTTCTTCCTCCGCGTGCTTGGCGGTCCTGTTACATTTTTATCGAAAATGAGGAAATTGGACCACCGGACCCGGCACGGATTAAAAGAATGGCGCGCGCTTCCCGGGAAAGCCAGCCGTAAAAGTCCGAAGAGCTTTCTCATGGTTCCGCGGTGGAGGGCTGTAAACTTCATTCCGTGGACGTGGGTTTCGACGATTTGCACGATCGACCGCGCATTCCGCCGCGAACGCCTTCTCGCGCGGCCAAGAGGGACCGAACGTGAGTAACCGCGCGCGCGGATCAATTAAAAGCGAGTCGAAGAGGCGTCTGCGCGGGGGAAGGGGGACGAATTGGGGGCTGCGAAAGGGCGAAAGAGAAGATCGCGAGAAACGATGAAAGGGTTTGCCGGGCTGGCGAAACGGCCGGCAGCTAATATCGCGAGAAATACTGTTATTGCTGCTAATATTTCGCCGCGGAACTCCCAACAGCCGACGTCTGCCTCGGGAAATCTCCTTATACCTGGACTCGCGCCGAAAAGGGTTGCGAGAACGATACCGCTTTTCGCTTCCGCACCCCCGCCTCCCGTATCTATCTCTGCGGCAATTCTCGCCGACTCCCCTTTCCTCTCCGCCTCCTCCGGCCGCTGCGTTTCTCGGCGTTGCGAAAATTCCCGTAGGAAATTTCGTTCGAATGAGGCGAAGCTCGTACGAAGCGCCATTTAAGACGTCGTGCCTCTTTCTCCCTCTTTCTTCCTAATCGTGTCTCTCTCTCCGACTCTCTCCGAGACGTTAAACGCATCGATCAACGCGAGCTGCCTCAAACTCGATTCACCTTCAACGATAAACATTCATCTGCAAATTCGTTGGGAAGAAAGAGAGAGATCCGTCCTTCCTCCCGTTGATCGCGAGACGATCTTCATCACGAGTATCGAAACGTTCGCTTTATCAGCGGCCGTTTGCCTCCCCGATCAGCAACTAATATCCCGAGAAATACTGTTATTGCCGCTAATATTTCGCGCGAAACTTTCCGACGCCCGAAGTCTGCCTCGGGAAATCTCCTTATAACTGGATCCTGGAAGGGTTGTAAGCGACACCGGCCCCGCCTCCTCTCCCCTTTCCCCAGTCCTCCCGCCCGGCCTCCCCTGCCCCTCCATCCACCGTCGCGCCGCCGTGTAATTCACGTCGGTTCTTGTTCCAGAGCTCGGCTGGAAAATTCACGATGAGCCAGCCGAAGAAGAATCCTTCTCTTGAAATTATCGTTGCCTCACATCCAAGTTGTCTGCGTCTCTTATGTAGAGAATTATATACTTCATAAATATCGCTCCCGACAGTACACGTTTGCAACGTGTGTTTTACGACGCGGTTGCGGTAAGATAATAACGTATCGGAATCGATGTTTCACGTCAACGGGTATTTATTTGATTCACTCGACAGCGAGGAATCTTCCGTGAGGATGAATTTCGCCCAACTTCGAATTTTACAGGGAAAATTGGTTGTTGCGAGAGATGTCGTTTGCGAGAAATTCACTGTCACACACTCGTGGATACAATTGTTATCGTTTGCCGCACTCTTCTTCTTGATTCAACATTCCAGTTATTTCTTTATTAGGATACTTTCGATCAAATACTTGAACAGCCCCCGCCGCTGTTATCAAATAGCGAGCGCGCGTAGTTCACGTTATCGAGATGGCTTTTCAGTCCCTCCATCTTCGAAATTCATTTCGGACTTATCTCGCGGCGAAGAATGAGCATATTTTATCTTAATGTAGACCAGAACTCGTCGAAAAGAAGCTCTCGACGAAAGCTCTCTTGCTCGGCTTCCGCCGTTAGGTAACTTTTATAATCCGCGTTCCTTTAATCGGGAAGTTCCTTTCGGAAAGACTTTATCTTCTTACCGAGTCTCCTCCGAGAGGATTTTAAACGATACTATCCCATACATTTTACGCCGTTTCTCCCACGGCTCGGAGCGAAACGGAAGAAAATGGTGCCGGGTGGTGTCATGGCAGACCCGTACGGATAGCTTTAGAAAGAAGATCCCCTTTATGAACTTCCATCGTCTGATATCACCGCCAACCCTTTCGCGGTTCTCTCGCGATTCTAATTAAAAAATAATTATATCGGACCTCCTCCCCTCTTTCAGGAACCGAAACGAGATACGCTTAAATACCAGAGTTTACCGTTCGGCAAAAGTTTAACATTTTCCTAAGAGATGCACTCTCATTGGAGGGGAGATAAATAAAATTTCTCCCCTCCGCGGGTAAAAAAATTTCCGCGACGTGAATAAATTAGATACTGCAAGGCAGCGCTTTGCGAGAGCGCACTTATAAATTGCGAGCCATTTTCTCAAATTACCGCTCGTCGATCCGCGAATAATGCCGCGTTACCGGGACTTTGTACGTAATATTATAAGTAATTACGTATCGTTACGAGGTAACGTACACGAGACGGTCAAAGCCTCGTTCCGCGTGTGTATAATGAAATTGTGTTTCTTTCTGCGTTCGCCCTCACGTGCTAGCGCGGAGTAATCGCGCAACTGTGATACCGTCGACAATCTGCTCTGATACCGTCCACTACGTAGTTTCCGTTCACTTCGCGTTTTATGATGAAGATCATACGCGAAACCATCGGGGTGAGGGGGGGGGGGGGGGGACTACCCGATTCCCCGCGCGAGTAAAGTATCGAAGCATTCACACGACTAATTTGCAAACACGATCCGACTCTCGTACAATCCATACGAGATCGTCGAAAATAAAGTCACGCTTCGGCGCGTAAAAACGAAGTTCGCCTCATAAATAGATGAGAGCGTCATCTGAGGAGAGAACGTACGTGAGAGTTAATTACACGAGATATACGCGACATCGCCGTAAAATATATCCCGTACTAAAGCCGAAAGCGTTTCGTCTAATATCGCGGGGTAATCGAATTTTCCCGAATGAGAAGCAGGACGCGCCCCGGCAGAGCGTTCATGAATAATATCCACCTCCCCTCCCCCGTCGGCTCGAACTCCTCGGCGAGGGATCTTACGTAACCCCCCATACGCTCCCCCTACGTGCTCGGTAAAAGTCGTCGCGTCGTAAACGGCGAGAAAAGTCGGTGTCCGATAGTTAAAAGGATTAGTCGAGCCGCAAGCGACCGCCCAGAGGACGGGGGGGGAGGCGGGGTAGTGGCTGGTGAAAATTTCACCAGGACCGGTTGCAATATCGCTTTTACGGGTGCACGGTAAAACCGAAAGATGCCTCTAAGCCCCGTCGTAGCTGGCGTACGTGCTGCTCGATGGGCATTAAGGGGTTAAGGTGCGCGAAACGCCCAGACAGCGGCGGGAGAACAGGGGGCGGACTGCCTGATGGGGATGCAGGTGGCGAGGGTCAAAAACACCTTCCCCGAGAAATATCCACGACAAGCTCGCAGCGGGCGAAACGGGCGCTCGTAAAACGCTAGGAGCCGGATAAGTGGCCGGAAAGACGGGACGAGGTTCTTAGGCGACAATATGTTTTTCCAGCGGCGGAACCACCGGTCGAGGGGGATAAATCACCCCCGGCTGTAACCCGAAATGGCTACATCGACCGTAATCGATGAGTCTATACCGCGTAATTTCATCCCGCGCGCGCCCGTGCGTTAGCGAAATAAGAAAGCGTATACAGTACAGATATTTTTTCACCGGCGATAAATAATACCCCGTCGTGCCCTCGAGATGAAACGGCGCCAAGAGTAGCCCGATAAGTTCGTAAGTTGAATTCGCCCGAGAGATAACGGTTGCTCGGCCGGGAGATACGGTCGAGTGAAAAAAGTCCACCCTCCGGCCAGACACGAGACGTTCGCGCTAACCAAGGACAGGTTGATCCCTGGCGCGCGAGCACGGCGGCGGTGAGGATTAAGATGCGCGCGAGGAGCAGCAGCCGGGAGCAAACTAATCCGCTAACAACGCACACCGCTCTCGCTACAGCAGTAGCAGCGGTGGTAGTAGTATGGGTGCGCGAAAAGTCGGACAGGCCGCAGTCGCCGCGAAAGAACGGCGATTCGTGAGCAGCCCTCTCGCGTAGAAATATCCGCGCGAAAGTCCCGGCTTAAACCGACACACGCCAGCTTTGCCGTGGGCACGACGAACGATCGGAAAATAGAAACGAGCACGAGCGGCAAAGCTCGCAGACTCGGCCGACGACACGTACCAGCCAGCCGACCGACCTACCTAGGCTACTTACCTACCTACCTACCCACCGTTCCTCGCGAGCTCGCTCTTTTTCCCCGCGGGCACAGTAAAATCTTAACGGCGCCGTAAAACCGCGATTTATCGTCCCTCGATATAAAAATAAATTACGGCGCCATTATCTTACGTACACCGCGAGGTAGCTACGTGTCGCGGGGAGACGGCGCGTATAAGTCGCCGTGCTTGTTTGAGCGCGAGACAATGTCGACGGAGGTGGAGCGAAGTTATCGGAGGAGGCGCGATTGCCGCTGCCGTGACGGGGATTTCGAGTGCTCTGAGAATTTTGCGAGTCGCGATTAATACGCGAGCCTCGCGTATACGAGGTAACGCGTAAAGTTCCCGTCGACGCCCCGGGAGTGTCGCGATCATTTTCGCCCGAGATCGGCGATGGATTAACGCGCGTCGCCAACGGCGACTCATCGTCGCGTTACGGCGTTTCCAGAGATTATCGGACAATTCGATAACACGTTGCCGGCAACTTCTTCCATAAAATCGCGACTGACGCGAGACGCTCAGCTGCGCGCGAGCCCCGGCAAGTTTTCGCGGACCGCCGTCTGCTCTGGAATCCGGCCATGGGCATCGTTAAGAGTACATATGTCAGCCGGGAGGCGCCGCCCGGCGATGCGGAACGCCAAATGGGGAAAAAACGCCGGCCGAACTTGGCTCATTACGGCGGCACGGTTTTTGATCTAAATGCGAATCTAACGAGGACACCGCGCCCTAGTCGAGGGGGAATCTTCGCCGCGAATCTCACTTATGGCGCACCTTGGGAGAGAAACGCTGAATGTGTCATAACGCGACGTTTCGTGCTCCTTAATAGCGTTCACGCTTAGCCGAAGGAAGATGCGTGAGAAGATGTTGAAAGTACCACCAAGATGTCGTCGCGTTTCCCAAACCTTCTTTCAGATCGCGTCATGTATCGAAATGCTTCATTCTCACGCCCAACGTGGAGGAAGTGAACGTGAATGTTGAAATTTTGCTTCTAACGTGAAATAATCGAAGTTTATATACAGTTGTGAAAAATCCCGATTTTTTATCGCCGGAGATAAACAAGAAGAAAACGGATCTTTCGGAAAAATTGCTTTCTCTGCTACTTAAATAATATGTGGGGTAATTGTTAATGTCCTTCGTATGAATAATGTAATAATATTACCATTTTATGCCTTCCACAAGAGACTTTACAACTTTTTCGGAAACTTTTTTCCCAACGATGCGATGTTTCTTTCGAAACATTAATTCCGAGCCTTCGAAACTATAAGTTTATATGAGATATAGTTACGAAATATTTTTTTCGATTTTTCTTCGGGAAGAAACCGAAAACCGTGGAATAATTGAGAGATCTGGTTTCCTCCCAACTATTTTCATTCACCCGCAAAGAAAAACTGAGAAGAACCGCGAGAAAATTGAAAAGACGCGGATTTTTTCCGAATCTTTGCAGAGTACAATAAGAGATTAAGTAAAGAGAGATTAGATTGATGAGGCCTAATACGCGTCGATTATCCGGACGATTGTCCCCAACAGCGCCGTCCTGACCAACGTTAACTCGAGTCGTCTTGTTCCCGTCGCTGCGTACGCCACTAACCGATCGATAGCTCGAGCCATCGGACTGTGACGGATGGCTTTGTGCCAGTGCTCGGGCAGTTCTGGCTTTTGTTTCAGTTTTTAGTACGTCCTCCCCGCACCCTCTCGCGCCCGGTTATTTTCGCACGAGTGTATGAAACCACCCCTAATCTCGAGGGTTTGATGAAGCAGCCGTCTGTGCGTCATGACAAATTCCATTCCGTTCCGTTTCAAATTTCATACTCGCGACGAGAGAGAAACATCCGGTTTCGAATTTTCGACCAGCGTTTAGCCGCCACGGTCGAATCGACAGCAGCAGCTGCGATCGTGTTGATTATCGTTGTCCGGCCACACAATCCTTTCGCTCGTCTGTTTTTCCTATCTGTTAACAAGAACACATCGTTCCGCGAAAGTGCCATTATAGCGGGTGTCTCAGTTTCTAATTAAATCACCACGCCATCGCATCAGCGAATGGCAATCGAGGGAAGTAGCTGCTTCGCGGTATATCGCCCCGGCGCGCGGTACGGGCTGAAAAATAGAACGCCATTACCGCTGTCGGGAAGCCAGGAAGGTTTTAGACACGTAACGAAGCGGCGGCTAATTAAATTAAAAATTTCAATGCGGTCGCAATCACTGCGAAGAGCTTCGCGGGAACGAAGTGCGTCCCCGATATTTGTGTCTCAGTCTGGCTGCTCGAAATATACGCTTTTTCCGTATTCCGTTCCTAGAAATGAAATTACCGTAAGCGAATAACACGGTGCCGTGTATTTTTCAATTTAATTCATCGTCTCTTCGCGTCATGTTTTCTTCGCCAACGCGGTCTTCCTTTATTCGCGATAATGCTCGATTCAACTAACCGAAATTGTCCGAATTCCACAAAATCAGGTCGCCTTCGATGGGCTCAAATCATGCGTGAAGCGACGGAAACAGGCACTCGGGCGAAGTAACGATTCTATCCGGCTCGGAAAGAGGCCGTAGAAACAATACGACCGCCACGTTTAACTCGCGAATTGAATGAACTCTTATTCATATTCATCGTACGTACCACCTTTACACGCGCCATAAAACACGCTTGGCGCGCTTTAAACGTCGCACGGCGCGTCGCCCCGCTCGCGGCTCGTACGTTAAAGTGAAAACGGCGCGCGACTAGTCGGACGCGCGAGAGCGTCCGACCGGATTCGGCCGTTACCACTGAACAGATTTTATTGTCGCTCGCGCTGCATCGGCGCCATCAAAACGTCGTGTCGCGTTCGAATAAAACTCAAGCCTGCTCGGTCCCCATTATTTCGCTCGTTAAAGTCCTCCTTACGTGCCGTACTTTGTCATGGAGATGCGTCTCTGGGATCTCGACTTCGTCCGGCGTACTATACGGGCGAAAGTTAGCCGAAAGATAGAGAGAGAGAAAAAAGAGAGAAGGAAAGACGAGATACGCTGAGTGTAAGACTACTTTCCTGCCGAATACGATACAAAATGCTTCTCGGAATTCGTGACACTCCCAAAGGGCACGCTCGGCACATCATCCCGCGGAAAGCACGATAAATAAACGCGAGGTCTCCACCAGTCTTGCAAAAACACGCAGCGCCGCCGAGAAAGAGAGAGAGGTTAATTACGAGTTCGGCAAACAACAGCTCGCTCTCTCTCTTTCTCTCTACACGTCTCTCGACCGGGACGATTACGCGAGCTCGACGAGAAGGCCAAAGCGAGAGAGAGCCCGTGTTTCTCTCGTTTCTCCTCGCCCGTTTCCGTTGACAAGCTACGAACGGATATCTCGTTGGGGCCGAGGCGGACGGGACGGCGCGCGATTGGCCTTTTCAACACGGCAATCGGCGCGGCGTTTTCCACGACGGTTACCTAGATTGGCTTCCACGAAGAACTCTTACGCCCGCTCATTCGCCCCTGCCTTTATTCGAGCGGTACCGACCGGTCGCTTGGCTAGCTGGCTGGTTGGCTGGCTGGCTCGTCGACTCTTCCGGCGATCGCGAGTGACGCATACTTGGGAAATACTAGGCGTCGAGGCGCTTAGACATCCCGGCGCCGTTCACGTGCGGCGCCGCACGCAAACCCTAAGCGCTATTAGCCGCGCCGTATCGACGACCCCCGGCCGATCCCCGGCCAACCTTCGACCCTTGGCTCTCCTCGGTCGCCGCCGATCGTCCGTAACCCCTTCGTACGACCCGATGTTATCAGCCCGATAACTTCGAACGGTCATCGCCTGCTCGTCGACGCGCAGACGGACCGATAAAGTCGTTTCGCGGATTAGACGTCGTGCCACGCTTTATCTAAAATATGCTATCAACCGCGGAGGAAGAGAGAAAGAGAGAGAGGATCAAGTCTGTCTGACGCGCCGTGCAGGCGATAAGCCTCCGCGTTACGTTGTCCGCGATTTTACGAGCGGATCGCGAGAACCGGCGAGATGCGACGATCTTTGTGACATTTAGTTTCCGATACGAGGGGAAGTAGTTGAATATATATCACTCTCCGCGGCTTGAAATTTTTTCCCCTTTTCCATATTTGTTGCACATTTGTGCCTTGGAAATATATGTGTGTGTGGTCGGTCACGAGAAGGTTGCAACACGTTTTTCTTGCAAAAAAAGGACTTTCACGGGCTTTAGGAACCGAGGCACGGATTTCGTAATGCCAGATATTAATACATTGTTAACGTTAATATGGGAAGATGTAGTGCCAGAACGTGAATCAACGTGTATCAAATTATCCTCCGGTCTACGCTCGAGGAGAATTATTACGCGACAAGCGTATCCCATAATTCCCAATTAATATAATTCCCCAATTAACCGACCCAAGAATATATTCGGATCTATACTTTTTTACTATGAATTTTGTAATGCACCCCGTGTCCAATAGGAGAAGTGAATTCTTACTAATTCTCTGGAGATACATTTTTTCCTACCGGAGATACGTTGCGAGACTCATCGGGAGGAGAAAACGTCGCAACTTCTTTGTGATTGACTGTACTATTCCACGGTCGGGAAAATGTCATGTGTACACCGGGTATGTAAAGAATATGAGGAAACATTTATCGCACAGGATCAAACAGCGCACGCCTCGGACGGAGATGCTTTTCGAGCACGTTGTATAAATGCCATTGGCAATTTCAAGAATATCAAATACACGAACGTCAAAAAGGCAGAGGGGCCATTTATTATTCGAGTCATGCGGCGTTGCCGATTGAACCGGCGATATTCCTGAAACATGTTCGCGTGGAATAGCGAAGCGGGGTTGCAACGTGAATAAGAGATCGTTTGCCGTAAGGCGAGCCGAAAAATCTTGACCTTACCGTCTCGCCGCCGCCATCTTGCGAACGTCGTTAAGCTTAACGACCGCTTTCGGAATTGCCCCGGCCTTTTTTCGCCATAACGAGACACGGCACTTGGCTCTTCGCACCCCATTCTCCATGGTTCCCCGTGCGAGAGACATTTAAGTCCGTAACTCCATTGTTATGGGGGCGGGGAGGGAGGAACCGCGCGAGCGCGAAGGGATGAAACGAGAACTTTAACTTCGCCCGCCTCGCATAATCGCGCACGGGAGAAATCGATTAACCGTTGAATTTCGCGATAAGGGCCCGGCAGGATAGGAATCGCCTTATTTGCGCGAGCAACCCCCCCCCCTCCCTCTCTTTACTGCAATGAGNCCCGCCTCGCATAATCGCGCACGGGAGAAATCGATTAACCGTTGAATTTCGCGATAAGGGCCCGGCAGGATAGGAATCGCCTTATTTGCGCGAGCAACCCCCCCCCCCTCCCTCTCTTTACTGCAATGAGCCATGTGTGGGCGAAATGCGACGCGCGCTTCGTGCAATTCTGCCGCTCATTTCGGTTAAATGCGCTCTAAAAGGGAGGCATCTTTTAATCCGTTACTTATCCCGACGCCCTTTGCCGTTGCACTCTCGGGGGACAAATTTTATCCGCCCGGCGATCCGATCGAATGATCGCTTTATTTAGTACAAATATTCACGCAGTCGTTAACTCGATCGAGTCGTTTACTCCTTAGTCGTTTACTCCCGACGTATATCCGGTCTGATCGTTCACGTTTAACGAGCATCTCTCGGGGGCAAAAGCGGCGGGATAACAAACGGACGGTCTCGCCGATCGAACTCGCCGTTTTGTTCGGCACGCGCCCTTCGCTCGCGGGCACGCGGGGGGGGATGGAGCGCCGGTTGTTCCGCGTCCATGAAACTTAATATTCCGTAGGAAGGACTTACGTAAAGACGCCGACGGCAAGAAGAAAGGCGCACGACGCCGGTAAAAACCCGCCTCACGCTCCCCTTCGTCCGTTTCACCTACACCCGCTCGAGCAATCGATAGGGTGACTCATCGAGGGCGGTGACAGTGCTTTTTACCCCTCTTCTCTTCCATCTACTCTCCTTCTCCTTCCTTCTCATTCGCTCCCGCTCCTCCCTCCGTTCTCCTCGCTCTTGTCTACGCTATTCCTCTTCATCCATCCCTTAACTTCGTTCTTTCGACCTCGCTTCCGGTTCTAACGCCGCTCTCGCGAGCGTGTCTAAACTTTAAAACTCCCCGCAGCAGCCCACTTTTCGCAGGAACCGTGCATATAGGTATTTGTGTGTGTGTGTTGGGCCTTGTGAGGCGACGAAATAACGGGACGCATTCCCAAGTATGCGCCCGACAGCAGCTGCAACTGTACGCGCACTTTTGCGCTGCAAACTGGAACGCGAACCGCAGCCTCGTCCGCAGCCAATTTGTCGCCCCGTCTGTACGAGCGATTCGTCCCTCCCGACGAGCCGAAAGTCACGTTTCGTTTTCGTTATCTGAACTTTTCGCCGACACGGCGGCGGCGGGTTTCCGCGTTGTTCCCCGCGATTGTACGCGGAAGTATCGCGATAACGGCGGCGAAATTAAATTCGGCGTCTTTCAAGCCGTTTCTTCGCTTTACTGCCGCCGCCGCTTTATCGTCGCAATAATCACGCAATTACAGTATATCGCGTGCGTGCGTACGTGTATATGTTTGTCTGTGTATGTGTGCGTGTATATATACCTTGCGCACCGATGATTTAGAGTTTTCCATTTACCTCGCGAACTTCGCGTCTAATTTACACGGGGGAGGGTAAAGTTCGAGCGCGGAATAATCCGTTTCCGCGAATGAATTCCGGAACGTCCTGCGAAACAACTTCGAACATCGTCCACATTTCTACATTATCCTCGCCGCTCTTAATTGTCTCGTTCGCGTAGCCCTTCCCGTGATCCCAACAGGCGTTCAAACTTTAAACTGCTTCATTCCACGCGAAATAACGAGACACGTTCGCGGGAGGGAACAACGCTGCGAGAACACGCTACCCCTCCCCTCTCCATAACGTCGCCATAACCCGCCACTGGCCTGCGAATCTCTCGCCCGCAACCAATTCGTTAGACCCGTGCAAACCGTCCTTTCGCTGATCCGCCGATTCTCCGACCGTCGTCCCTACCCACCTGCCTTACCGAGTCCGGAAACGTGCGAACTTGTAATGTTAAAAACGCAGGTAACGGCGGAACTCGGGCGTCCGAGTCCCGCGGCGAAGTTCCACTTTCGAAAGTGCCGTGGAACTCGAATTTCCGAAGCGCAAACAAGGAAACCGACGGCGGCGTTTCCGCATCGCCATTCGCGACTCGACGCGCGGCTCCTCCCTTTTCCTACCCTGTATTGTTCCGAGAACGTGTACGTTCTCAAATATCGCCGAGAAAATTACCTCAACTTCTTTTCTTTCCCGTAATTTTATTTCCTCCCTCTCTCTCTCTCTCTCTCTCTCTTTCTTATCTCAACGAAAGGATAACGCGTTCCGGAGATAGACGCGCGATGAGGGCTTAAAAATATCCGACAAAGCGTTATCTTTCTCTCTCTCATTATTTCTCCGAAGGCATCACGGAGCTCATTAAACGCGTCCGAGTGGTCGTTTTTTATTTTCGTCCCCTTTCCCCGCCGCCCGTCCCCAGACACAACGCGCGTCCGCTCGCGCCACGTGAGAGATTTTTTTCAAGACGGGATTTTAACGAGCACGTAGCACATTTTTCAGAGTCTTCCTCGCCGGTTGCCTTAATACTTCTCGCCCGGCTCCTCCGCGCGCTCCTCCGTACGTGCTCTCGAAGTTTAAAACACACACACACACACCCCACCGCTCGCCACCCTTCCGTGCACGCGCGCGCGCGAGTCGGGATTCTTAGAGGACGAAAATAACGAGATGCATTCGACGAAATGCGACAGCTGGAGAGCCGCGCGTATCCACGACGAGTGCGCAACGGAACGTCGTCGCCAGGCAATTTGTCGA
Organism: Dinoponera quadriceps; assembly: GCF_001313825.1. NCBI lineage: Eukaryota > Metazoa > Arthropoda > Insecta > Hymenoptera > Formicidae > Dinoponera > Dinoponera quadriceps. The sequence goes on from NW_014555863.1 coordinate 553,629, forward strand.
GCTCGAACGAACGAACCGCCCTTCTCTGTCTGATTCATCCTCGCGTTCTCGACGTTCTCCGCGTTCGATAGCCGTTCTTCTCGTAAATTCTTTGCGAAAATTACAAACGTCGTGCGCGCGTCTCATACACGGTCGCTGTCGAGCTAACGAAGTTGCGAGACAAGCGACAAATTGGACGGTAATATTAAGGTAGTCGAGTCGCAGAGTGTTGTATTTTCCGTGACGCATCAAGGGGGCCGCTTTTAAATGTAATACTTATCGAGTAAATTTACATTCTTTATAAAATGCATTTATTTCTATCTGAATAATAAATGCTAATTTTTGAAATGAAGTTGAGACGGACAAATTTATACAATATTATAAGTACGAAAATATTTTTATTTTTTAATCTTCTTATTACGTTATTTCTATTCGACGGCTGATCTAATAGAGATAGTGGAAAGAGATATATAAATATTTAAATATATGTATATATATTTCCAACGTTTTTTACCATAATTTGTGAACTTTACACCGCTATATTTTTAATACGAAATGATAAATAATTCTGAAATTTTCATATATTTCTATATTAATCTTTAATATATTACGTTCTATTAAAATACTAAATGTGGTTTAAAACGAATTAAAAATAGAAGCTGAAAATAGGACATTAACCTCAAGAAATACGTATGAAATGTGTCATCTTCAGTTGCGAACATTTCAGCTTCCAAATATCAATCTACTTCTAATCATGCCAATAATTAGGTTATATTTAAATCTATAAATACACAGTAAAAAATTTTGTACAAATAACGGTCTACTGAAATTTTTGTGTTAACATGGGAATATGTGGAAAATATATGTTAAGTCAACATATTCGCTTTGTGTAACATATTATTTTTCCAGCTCAGTTATTTACACAACATTTCTTACCGTGTAGTACAAGTTTCAACGAATTAAAAAAAAAGACTGATCTTATGCTGCTTACTACCTTAAGCGACCGAACAAACGCGGTTTCTCGTTTCACTTTGCCCGATTGATCGGCTCTTTGCGCGAAGAGCTCTCGCTAAAAAGAAACATAAAGATCCGGAGAGATCCGTAGGCTAACAATGCCGTCGTTTGTAGCTTTGACCGACCGCCGAGGCGGAGCCTCGCCCGCCAACCTGTTTCCAAAGAGCATCCTTGATTAATCGATTACAGCTAATTGATCGGTCGAACTCCGCCTTTCCCGCGACATCACTGTTTCCCGCGGACGCGTTTGTATTTTTCCCCGGGTAATTCGCTCGTCGCCGTTCCACGTGCAACAAGTTAATATTGCTGTTTTTGCGGCTGCATATACGCGAAACTGGTCGAACCGAGGCTTCCAGGGAAGATCGTTACACGCGAGCGCGAGCGTTGAATGATGAAACGTATCGACGCGAATGATGAGAGTTCACTGCCCATTCGCACGCTCGGAATCGCAGATTTGCGATCGGTATTTACGTCGCGGCCGCGGCTGCCATAAACGCGAAGCTACGGTGTTTATTGACGATGCCGTGCAAACGCGCGCTGAATAAAACCGCGCGAGCTCGCATTCAATGACGTGCGTCTGCGATTTTTCACCATTGTCACAGTTCTACCCCCGGCTCTCGTAGTTTCTGCTTGCTTCGTGTCGCGGGATTGCGCGGCTGACAGCAGGAAACAAGCCCGATAATTGTTAGTCCAAACCTACGATATCGGACCGAAGCTTGCGCGATTCTTCAATTATTTCCCGTCCTATCTCGCGTATTCATTCGGAATTTGATCTATCGCGAGATCCAGCCGCGATTCGGAGGCTCGATAGACTTCTTCTCGATGAGAGACGAGTTCCCTTTCGTCTCCCGGCTAGAGAATTGCGAGTTGAGAGTAAGTCGGGACACGTTCAGCAGTGAGTATTTTTAGTCCGACCTGCGAGAGAGAGGAACGGGATCTCGAAAGCGGGAAAGCTTTAAGCTGCCGAATCAATACCGGGTGGCGGAAGTGAGACGGGAGTAGAGAGAGAGGCTAGAGAGATAGGAGAGTCGCGCGGATGGAAGAAAGGAAGGAAGGAAGGAAGGGACAAAGGAGGCCAAGGAAAGATTCAACTTGGAATTCTTGCACGCTCGGTCGCGCGCTCGCCGATATAGCGCGCCGATAAGAGCGGCTCCTGTGTGCCGATTATTTCGCGCGAGAATATCGGCTATTCGGCCAAGATGACAGCCGTCAGATCAGCATGGACTCTTTCTGTCGATTCCTCTACAACGTCGTTCTCGCCGTTATCGTCTTTCTCAGGATCATCAGTGAGTAGAGCGCGAGAGCGAGACAGCCGATCCGGCCGGATCGTTTTTTCCCGCGATCCCGCGGAAAATTCCATTTCGCAAGCGTCGCGGAAATAATTGCGATCGCGCAAAACGATCTACGACGCGACACGTCGCTTCATCGGAATAACGTCGCATCGCCGACAACCGCGTCTTTTTTCCCGCGGGGTTATTTTACGCGCGGACACGTGCGCGTCCGTCCATCGAGGTTATTTAATTAAATAATTAGCTGCTGGTGTTTTTCTTCTTCTTATTATTATTATTATTTCGTTTTGTTGATGTATCAGCGATTACGCGAAACGGCCGCGTATGAACAATCGTAATGGCCGCGCGATGTAAATTCCTGCGGTCGCAAGCTCTATATTAACGGGCGAGGTGTACTCCGCCAATATTAACCTGTGCTGAATAAATTTTATTAGTATTCCATGCGAGCTACCGCGAAGATAGTCGGAATATCGGATAACCGCGACTGCAGTATTTAACTTGGCTATCTATCCCGGGCGCGAGCTTAAAGCTTAAAGCTCGCGCCATTACTCTCTCCTCCGGCGTCTGCACCGCCGGATAATACCGCGCCTTCGACGATCCCCAATGACAAGCTTTCTTACCGTAATCGCCGCCGCGATAGATTAGCCGGGAACTTAAATTGGATCCCGGACGCGGTCTGTGTTCGGCGTTCCTCTCCTCCCGTTTCGCCCCCTTCCGCGGAGGAGCGCGACCAAACTCGAACGACGTTTCACCTATTCCACGATCATCGCGAGGAATTGATCTTCCCTCAGTTCTCGTGGATCATCTTAGGTCCCGCCGGGCAATCATCTTACATCGGAATCTCGCGGAATTCCGTGAAAAATGCAGCGGGTCTCGCGGAATTCCGGCCGGCCGCCGGGAGATTAATACGGCGGACGAGGGCCCCGATATCGGAGACGCATCGATAATCCGCCGGTAATTATCGATTACGCACCATCGTGCGACCTTTGGAACGTCCCGACGGCGGCTGCGGGCGAACGCGTCTCTACCATGATCTACCATAACTCAGAACCTTGACCTTTGCGCCGCTCGTTATCCGCTGATATTTAAAGACCGAGGCATCGCACGCCACGCGAAACAACGGTGCCATTCGGGATTTCTGCGAAGCAATATTCCTCAAGAAGCACACGGCGACTATTATCGCGTGCGGAGTCACGTCAAGCGGTCGCTCAAAGGAGGGAGCGGGAAGGAGGAAGAGGGAGAGGAGAGAGAGAGATAGAGAGAGAGTAGCGGACGCAGACGCATGCGTCGGGTAAAATCGATGCCTAATTTTCTACGGCCGATACACGATCGTCTCGCCGTCTCTTTCTCTCTCTCTCCCACTCTCTCCCTCTCTCTCTCTTTTTTTCTCTCGAATTAGACGAACATGACGGAAGTAACGTGGCTGAATAAAAACGCGATGTCTATTCCTCCCCCGGACTCACCCGTTTCGTCGTTTTTTACGATACCTCGGCTCCCACCCCGCCTGCTCCATTTCGCGTGACCGATCGCGATTATCATACGGATTTTCGCGGAAATATTTGCATTCTTCCGCGGGAAGTATCCCCCGTCTAAATAATTCGTGTCGCTGCGACGGCGAATTCTCGTCCCGATGATCGATCATCTTTTTACCTTCGCTATCGTAGCCTCTCTCTCTCTGTTGAAGACACAAATAACGATAAAATGGTATTTTCTACAAGGAAGAATGTTTTTTGTTCACATCCTGTAGATTATAATTGTACGTTTCGTTGCTCTCGTTTCCGATAACTTTTTTTCATCATCGAACGACGTGTCCCAATGAAATTTCTTTCTCGCATGTTCGCAGAAAACGGCCTCCTCTCCTTCGAGAACCCCAACTACCATCTGGATCCAGCCCGGCTGGACGATGCTCTGAACAGCAACGAGAATGACGGCTCTCTGTACGACGAACTGTACCAGCAATTGGTCGGCAGCGGCGGCAGAGGCGGCGAGGTGACCGGCGGCGGGGGAGGGGACGGTGGAACGAGGGTGCAGGCACGCAGAACGTACGCCACGTTGGATCTGGGCAGCATGGGGGTGGACGTTACCCAGGGCCCTCTCACGCAGGATTCCGTGACGGACGACGCTTCCGACAACACGGACAACCATAACCTAGGGTGAGTACCGTTAACTCTGTCATGTTCTTCCTCTCTGCTCGTTCCCTTCCCTTCGTCTCTCTCTCTCTCTCTCTCTCTCTCTTTCTCTCGTGCCGTCGTTGGCGGCCGATAAATGGTTTTCCGATTCGCACTGATGGAAAGATACTATCGCGCGCAGGACGATGGAAATTAAGGACGTGCCGGGACGAGAATACGGTGAAATACCGTCGCTTTGACCGAATTCCCCGACATTATTTGCTTATCGCGATGAATTTGCCGTCCGCGTGAAATACTCGAAATTAATCGCTTCATTTTCCCTTTTTCCTCCATTTTTTTTATTCTTTTTTCGCGCTCCCGGCGGAGTTATTACAACGTATCTCTCTGCCATCGTTATGCGTCGCGAGGACGATGATGACGGGGAAACGCGAAAACCCGCGGGGTCACCGGACATCCCGCTGGGAAGAAAAGTAATAATGAAGAGTTATTACTTTTAATATCCGCGAAACCACTACCACCGATAACACGCCGCGTCACGAAACATGTATTATGTAACCACACGACCGCGCATCCAGATAGCTTTCCACCGAGAGATCCTTTCCATCCCTTATCTAGACTGAGACATCCGTGCATTCACGAGTCTCTCTCTCTCTCCCTCTCTCTCTCTTTCTCTTTCTCTTTCTCTTTGAAGCGCGGCAAAATGGAATAAGCTCTTGCAGCAAAATCGAGAAGCTCTCTCTTTTTCCCTCGTAATATAAGGTCCGGCTACCCGCCAGCCGTCAATAAAACTTTCGAGTCGGACCTCTCTCATCGGGATACCGCATAAAATTTCAATAAATCCGAGAGCGAGAGAAAAGAGGGCTGGCGGGACGGCTCGGGGTGGAACGGAACGGTCGATGGTACAAGACAGTTCGAACTTATTCGCGACTGTTACACGAATTCGAACGTGGCACAGATCGAAATTCACCTCTCTCTTCTTTTCTCCTCGCATTTCCCCCGCGACTCCGTGCCGCTGTCCGATTCCGCTATCGAGTTTCCGAGGATATTTAGGATAACATGGAATCGCGATTAGCGCTCATGAAATAGGAGACCGAGCTGAAGCACAGCAAAGAGGTTATGCCTCGGATAAAAGGGAAATTTATCTTAGAGAAGAAAATCGAGAAAAGAATGATAATAATTGTTAATCAATTATAAAGATACATTAAGAGAAATTGTAGTTACTTTCGATCTCAACTTAACAATAAATAATACGTTCCTTGTTTGATTTTAACCACAAAAATAGTAGTAGTAATACGCTAAGTAGTAGTTATTATCACTGACACGATAATAACGCTCACTATGTAATGTAGTAATAATTCGGTTATCGTTGCTGAAAAGCTAAGCAATATCCAAAACACGTTTCTTCGTTTCTTCGGAGGCCTGAATGATATTAATTTTTAATATCTCCAGAACAATGAAGGAGCCAGACAAACTTTCCTATCTTCATTTTCACAGGCGCTCAGTTGTCTTAAAAAAATTTATTTCCTTTTCTCCGTGCTTTCCTGTACTTCGTAACATCTGAAATAGTTGAGCTCTCACTTCCTTCGCGTCTTTAATCCCGGGAACAAGATTTTCCGAAAGCTCAAGACACAATCGCCTTCCAGTACCTGCGCTCAGTTTCAATCTACTTTTAGTTAAGATCGAAATTAGATTCGCCGCTTCAACCGGCTCCTATAATTAGTTTCGGTTGCCTCCTCTTTCATCTAACTTTCGATCATTACAGGTGCTTTACTTTGAAAGAAATATCTGGCCGGTATTTGATATTTCTTTTGTTTTTCTTTTAGGTCAAGACCTGATATATATCGCCGAATTAATATTAAATATGAGATATCAAAGTAAGATTAAAGCTCATCTAGATTCCGGACGGTTAGCAAACGATCATCTATCGCTTCTCTCTACTACAATTTTACTTTCCATTATCGTGTATTTCCTTCGTGCTTCTCGATTTCCGTCGGACGATTCGAATAAGTACAGGCTACATAAATAAAATCGCCCGAATGGAAAGAAATCAACAGGGGGATAAGCAATTTTGTTCATTCTACGGAGGAGTCAAGACGCATTAACGGTTAGCCGCAGGCTCCAGCGTGAGAGTTCTTGCCTCTACGGTATAATAAACTCCTTTCTTACCCTCGGACTCGGACCCTCTTGCCGGCCCGGAAATCCGGGCGAGCATAAAAATGCAATTAAGGAAACGCCCGGCGTCTGGCCGCCTCCGCGCATAGTGCTCCTCCTGAAAGGTGTCTCTTCTCTTCTCTGTTCCCACCGTTTCTAGATCTTTGGTCTCTAATTCGGTTTCACATTTTCCTCCAGCTTCTCCATCCTCATGTGCTTTTAGCATGACTCCCGATAACGCGAGTAAATCCGTATTAGAGAGAGAAAGAACAAAACAAACAATATCGAAAATCAGACATACCGAACGAAATTCAGGGAGAGAGGAAGAGAGAGAGAGAGAGATTTTATATTATAAAATACAGTTCTCTCCCGGCAAGTTTTCGAATGGAATATACCTTCTCGTAAAGAGCGCGAAGGTGTGTACGGGTAAAATATAAAGCTATTATTTTAGACGCGTTCTCTCCTCTCTCGGCCACTCCGGATATGATACACGGAAAAGTTCATCCCGCGAAATTCACAAATGGGGGGGGGGGGGNAGTAGCACATTGACTCGTTCGTACACTTTTCCCCGGCCGTGTAGCGGTCCCTTGTTCGCCCCGTGTTACCGGTAAAATGGCGAAGTAAGGTAATGACGCCATCAGCCAACGAGAATACGGTGTTCCTGATCGAATTTTACGGGCGGCGCACGGCAGGGAGGAGGAAAAGCAGATTTCAGCCCGGCGACGACCCGGCGAAGGGCTTTCATCGCGGTACCACGTTAACTTGATTTACGTGATGTGCTCCTAACATACGCAACGTTATGTCGTTAGGTGCTCGACGCATCGGAATAGCTTCGTGCTTCCGGAATCCGTCGCTCCCGCTCCGTCGTCGCGACGAAATCGCGGGTAATCTCATCTCCCGTTCGATGAGCGCGCCGATACGCCAAATTGCGTTTAGCACGCGCCGCGTGTAAACGTGCCGCGAATTTATGAATATAAGAAACACGAGATCTTCTACCGTAGCCTCGCAAAAATATAAATTCCATACTTTCTCTCTCTCCCTCTCCCTCCTTGCTTCCCTTGTCCCTCGCTTTCTTTCTCTATCCGCACCGCGATATCCGATACAATATAACGCCCGTAATGGAATATCGGCGGGTAATATAATATATCCACATTATATCTCCGATATTATATTATCATCGAGCTTTCGGGAGCTTTAAATCCGCATTTCCGCATGTATTCGCGTCATGTATTCGCGGAATCGTTCGCTTCCAGCACCGCCGACACGTTATCACTCCGTGATTCACGGAGTCGCGCTTAAGAAATCGCGAACATCGGACAACCCGCGGACCGACCGAAACCTCGCGAAACGCTCGTTAAAACGGCATGCCGATAAGCACTCGGTGCGTCGATGGTTTCCAGGGGAAAAAAAGGGAAGTCTTTACGAGGGCGCCGCACAATTTCACACAGGACGGTCACTTTGTTACCTTCAGGTGGCGGAAGGGAGGGGATGGGCGAAAGGGGGACGGCATAGAAGCGCGCGCGAACTCGAAGACGACGGTCCGAGCATGAAACGTCCCGACATTTCCACCTCCGGCTGGATATTAGGCGATAAGCTGGCTGTAAGGGGCGGCGAGAGGGCGAGGAAGGGCCGGCGGTCGAGTCACGATAAGGCAGAAGGTGCGAGGAGGATGGCAGGGTGTGTGTGTGCGCACACGGAGATTGAACTCAATCTAAACTTGCGACAAACTCCCCCCCCCCCCCCC
>NW_014555863.1:561940-610344 GCF_001313825.1 Dinoponera quadriceps
CCCCCGGGCTATCTCTCATACTTCAGTCGATTCGCCATCTACAACCTCCGACCTTGTTCGCGTTAGGACGGAGGTGACGTCCCGAGATCAAGTGGGTTACGTCCGCGCGTACCTGCTGGATACGCCTTCTTGCAATTCCCTGCATTCTGCTGTTCGAGTTATAAATTATGAATAATTAATGGATCATTACACTTTTTGAAAACTCCCGAAAAACTTACTACTGAAATATAAGTGCAACAAGTGCAAGTAAAACGAACAAATCTATTCGGCAGATTGTTGCGTAACGAACACGTGCGGGCGAGCTCAAGCAGGTGTGACGTGATTTGCGCGTGGTCTGCCTCGTAAATATCTGCGCGTAATTTTAATCCCAACCGTGGGATCTAATAAAAGTAACAGGAGCTACTATCGGCCGGAGGAGAAAAACGGAAATTATCTCTTTGGCGATTTAGAAATTCTTAAATAAAACAACTTACCCCGTGCGGCAACTAGTAGTTGCGGTCACCGCTATAATTAAACGTCACGTCGCGAAAAACCGCCCGGCGGTTTGGAACAATTTGTGAAAGAGATGGCATTACGCTTCGAGCACACTTGGCTTCGAAACACGAGAAATGCCGTAACCCGCCGCGTTTACGAGACGCGTTTACGCATTGTGACCCGCGTTTAAATGTCATAACGCGCCACGGGATTTTTAAACAGATAATGTTGTCGTGCTTAGCGTGTCTTTAATTCAGACCTGGTACTTTCTCGTAGCACGACGAAATCCAATCTGGCTTCGTGGAAAGGCCGGAATTGCGACGTATAAATGTTTCCGCGGAAAATAAACGACCGCGTGCCTGGAAAATTATATACGCTAGGAAATCGTTTAATTCCGGCAAGGGAGGAGGGAAAGGGAGGAAGGAGTGGGGGAGAGGGAGAAAAAAGAATACAGAATTTATGGAAGCGTCATAGCGCTTTTAATAGCGCAGCGTACCTCTTCGTATATCCGGCAGGCCGGTCGACAGAAAGCAAAGGAATATTAACGAGGAAATGCATTTTCTTCGTCAAATAAAAAGCAGGCGACGCACAAAGAGTCGAATTAAAAAATTAGAAGTCCGCAAAGGCGACTCGCGCGCTGCCGGCAATTAAAAGTCGCTTTAGTTTCACATCGCCCTAAAAATTCAGTAAAACGCAGCGCGCATTTCCCTTCTTTTTTTGCCGCCTCTCTCTCTCTCTCTCTCTCTCTCTCTCTCTCTCTCTCTTTCTCTCTCTCTCTCGTCGGACGTATCCTCATGAAATTCAAAACTAGCTCGGAGTCGCAGTTCCGAGTAAATCGCGTTTCATCTCGGGGCACCGTCGATGAAAAGTGGAAATTTCCGCGCGAAAAAGGAAATGCTGATAACGCGCGAAACGAGGTTATCGAGCTGGATGTACATGTGTGTGTGTGTGTGTGTGTGTTTGTATTGTATCTGTGTGTATACGTGTGTGTTGTGTATGTGCATTACGCTAAATTATGTCGCGACTACTGCAATTTCGCATCGCTAGTTTCCGGGCGTGATAACAAAAGTTACGTTGCACCGAGGGCAGATAATTTTCCCTTTAACATGGCGATATTAAAATTAAAAGCGCCGCATTCCTAATTTTGTCGTGCGCGCCACGGTTCGACACCGATGAATAAACAAGCAACCGGTGCGAAAACATCGTGAAGATCACCGCGGGCGAAATCGCGAGGGTAACTCAGAGAGACTGTAAATAAAAGTTTCGCGGCGGAGGAGGGGCGATTTTTTCCTTACGATAAGAAATATCCAACGCGCGGACTTGTTTTATTTCCGTCGCTAACTCGCGCGCGTTACCACCAACCGGAGGAGATCCCTCGAAGCGCCTAGGAGCGGCGAGGTAAAAGCGAGCGAAACCGAGTCGCGCTTAACGTTATCCGTATTATTTCTCGTTTCGCGCGAAAGAGTTCGTGGCCACCGGTGGCGGTGACAGTAAAAATGGGACGGGCGAGCCACGGATTAATGCAAGCCGCATCAATCTCCATCGGTGGCTGACGGCTCATCTGCCCTGCGGCGAACCATCGCTACTACTCACCATCCATATTCACTTACAAACACTCATCTACCGTGTGTGTATGTATGCGCGTCCCTTTGCTCTCATCTTCGTATAATCGTTCCGCGGACACGCGAGAGAGGGAGGGAGACTGCCGAGAAAGATCGAATACCTTGTCGATATCTTGTGAACGATGTATATACGTACACCTATGTTAATTTTAATATCGCAGCAAGAATCGAACTGTTACAACGAATAAAAAAAAATACTTCGGCGTATTCCGGATATATATAGTCGCAGGACGTATAAAAGGAAAATATCGTGACAAATCGCTTCACATCGTCACAGCGCGACTCGAGCGCTTTGTGGCAACGTTTCTTTTTTCTTTTCGTAGAATTATCCCGGAAAGTATACGAATCGTGCGAACGCTTGCCTCGGTCTCGTTTTACCCCGAGCAGAGCGACAGGACGAGAGGTCGCGTTCGACCGAAAATGCGAAATTTCCTTTTCATACGCATCACTCCTTGGCGGCAAAAGCGGTTTTAATAATGAATCAGCCACGTTCCCGTCCTCCCGCGTCTTCTCTCTATATTGACAGCTGCCACCTGAAATATTGAGTAAACAAATTCGGAGGGCGGAGGCAGCACGCGCGCGCCCGCGCACGTCGCGAAATAATAAAAGCCGCTCTCTCACTCTCTCGCGTCTCTTTTATTTTTCAGTCCGTCGATAAAACGAGCCGCCGTCAAACTTACATTTACAGTTCGTTGTAAATCAAGCTCGCGCGTAATGTCGCGCCGGGAAATAGCGACCCGCCGAAAAGAGATCCGTATCCCGGCTGTGCGGAGTAAAAATCTGGCGGAAGAGAGAGAGAGATAGAGAAAGAGAGAGAGAGAGGAAAAAGAAATAAGCGAACGCGTCGCGCCAGGAGTGCGCGTTGACGTTTGTCGCGCTCGTAAAGAGAACATTTTCGAATAACTCGCCTTTCGGAACTCGCGGGATTTCGCTTCTCGCGGCGCACAGTGCATACTCTGCACAAATAACTCCGCCAGCGCGGTCCATCGAGCAGGTGGACGGAAAAAGGTAGAGAGAGGGGGAGAAAATAAGGGAAGAGAGGGCAGTTCTCTCTCTCTTCATTTTTATTATCGCGCCATTATCGCATACGAGCCCGCGAACGGCGCGATATCGGGCTAGCGCTCGCGTACGGCCCTCGTGGGCAGAATGCGCGCATAATCGCGGGTACTGCACAAAGCGACGCCTCGTAACGGCGTTGTCGACCGGCATCCCGATAAAGTCCTCGGGGCTCAACCCCATTCAGGATGCATAAACCCATAAGGAACGGGCTCTCGGCGCCATTCGGTCTCGGCTGCGAATTGCGGGACACTCGGTACAATATCGGAACGCGTTTCGGGCGGCGAGGGAGAAAGAGGAGCGCGAGAGAAGGAGCGGCGGGGCGGGGTGTAGTGTTGCAATAAGTTTCTTTTATCAGCTAACCGCCCATTTCTCATCCCCGTGCCGTTATATCTTTCTTGGTCCTTTCTTTTTAATTTTTTTTATTAAGACTTAATGCGCGCGGTACGACGATAGGTCGCTCTTTTTCACGCCTCCTCTCGCCTCCTCTCTCTCTCCCGCTCTCTCGAGCTCCGTCGAGAGGCCGGCGAACCTTTGAGACACGGTCTCTTTTCCTCCCTCCCGAGAGTTTACGATGATTCGCTTTAGAGAGGCGAATCATGTACGCGCCGCGGGAGGAAAGACCCGCTTGATTTAAACGAATTGTCAGCGCCGGATGTCGGAGTGTGTCGGGCAAAATTAAAGAATTGTCGCGTCGCTTCGGACTACGTCTCGCGGCATACGATAACGCGCGAGCACTTTGCAGGTAGGAAAGCATAAACCCATAAGGAACGTCGCGCCGTTCTCGAGGGTGTCGGGAAAGGAGGAGGAAGAAAAGCGGGACGAAAGAACAGAAAGAGAGAGAGAGAGAGAGAGACTCTCGTGGGGTGTAGAAAGGAGTGCGGAGGAACATCTCGCACCTCGCAAGGATAGGTATCTTAACGATCGTGTCTGAGGCAAGCTACATTGGGCGTGAAATAAGGCGCCTTTGTTAGGGCGGCTTTTCTTCAGAGGAAAGCTCATCCCTTCTTTTCTATCCTTTTCTTTTTCCCCTTCTCTCTCTCTCTCTCTCTCTCTTTCTTTCTAACTCTCTTGCCTCTTCGTTTCAGTCTACCCTCTTTCTCCCTCATATGCTACGTTCTGCCTCCCCGAGACTTCACCCTCGTGACACCCTCGCGACCGCAACCCCCGACATGAGGTCCTTTCGAAGCAAAGTGCGTCGTCTCCGACACCTCCTTCTATGGTTTTGCCACGCTCATTTTCACGAAGTAGACGAACGGAAAGGGAGACTTCCAGCCCGCGATTCCCGAGGCGTTCGCGTTAACTCGCGCGTGTTTCATAAAGTGCGCAGTAAATTACGGTGATTTTAATTATGCGGTAATAAAGCATACGGTTGTGTCTTACAATTGTCGAGATCCAGAAAAATGCAGAATCGTGAATTTCACAAGATCATTTATCGGGTTGATGCAGAAAAGTTCGTTCCGTTTCTTAATCAATTCTTCGCTCGGACGCAAGCCTTAAGAGAGTCGCCTTTAAGACACGATCCAGAATCGGCGCGACGGAAATCCAGAATCTTTATGCACTCGCGCGCTGAGGCCTGTCACGTCTCGTCTGGCTGAATATACGACCTGGAAATTTATGATAGACTGCAGTCGACGCCGTCGTGCCGTAATCTCCTAACGTCGTTACCTGCAACGTACTCCACACACGGGGCTTCTGCCTGTCTTTATCTCACCCTCCCTCCCTCCCTCCCGCTCCTTTCTCTGAGACCGTGGTCTTAAAATTTCACCCCGCGACATTGTCGTCGATCGTACGTTAAGAGCCGCGCGAACAAACTAAGAGGGATGGCCGAACGACCGAAATAACTCGAGCACGTTCCGACGAAGAATTTTCAATATAACGGCTGCTCCGGTCTCTCTACCTTTGTCCTTCCTCAACGAGCGAACGAACCAGCTAGAATTGATCGCACATAGACACACACGCGCATATATAGCCTGAAATAAATTTATATATATATCTATTTTTTTTTTTTTTTTNTCGAAGTGCTTGGATATACGATCAACGAAGGAGAAAACGGGTCAATAGGGCTAAAATACGGATTTTATAGCGCCATAAGAACACTAACGACGTGTAGAACGTAGCGATAACTCTCAAAACTGTTTCACGGGAATCAGTATAATCATAATGTCCAGACATTCTCTTCTATTCGGATCATAAACAATAGAAGAGATTATAAATGTTGTTACGTGAAGAGCATATTGTGAAGCGAAGAAGTTCTACAAGTCATAGATATGAAATATATATTCCTTCATATCGAAGTGTCGCGACTGAGATATCACGATTGACGCGTACAAGAAAATATCCTTATCGTGATATTCCGTCGAATGAAGCAGAGATGTTCGCGAGGTGCATCGCTTGATTGCGATTAAATTCTTAAAAGGTTCAGTTTGCCGTCGTTCCGCGAGATGTGGCGTGCGGAGGTAGAAATCGGCTGGATATTCGATGTCGAAGGGCCCGAGGCTTCCGCGACGACGACGACGACGCCGACCGAGATCATATCCGTCTGTCATTTTTCCTCCCTTCCTATTCATCGTCGCGCGTGGATCCGCGACAATGGATGGAAGTGGTGCGAGTCGATAAATAGTCAGACCGAAGTGCGGCACGCTCGCCAGACAGCCCGGAATAGAGACGTATGTCGATAAACACCGCGACCGCGGATATCTCTCAATAAATTTGCGATCGAAAGGAACGTGGGTGAATTTGCGACGCTCGATGTATCAGGCAGTCGAGAAAAGCGGACGACGTAATACGCTGCAAGATTCACGGTGCCGTAAGACGAGGGTAAACGCCGCGCTGTTAAGGTGTGTTACACTCAAGGCAACAAGCCTCGGAGCCTTCGTAAGAGGCTCTACTTTGTGGTGCTCGCGAGCGCGGCCGTATTCACGTGTAGGTGGGTGGGTGGATGGTGTGTGCAGAAGCGGACGTTTACGAGGAGACACGCGAGCGAGCTTATGGTCGCGAGTACCTCCGGCATAATGTCGAACGCGGGCACATAAATAATGCAGCGTCTGCCCGGTGTCTGCATATGCACTGTGCATACGTTTGGCGAATTCATGTGGAGACTCCACGTCGCCTGTGCTCTCTCGGTCGTTGATAAAAGTTTCAACGGCTGCTATTCGCGGTTGCGGATCGAACGATCATTAGGCGTTTATCGATTTCTCGGATAAGAGATACTCTTTCTTCCTCTCTTTCTCTCTCTCTCTCTCTCTTTCGTTTGATCTATCTATCTGTCTCGGCCTTTCGCCTTTCTCTCCTCCGAGAGCGTCTGGTCGGTCGAGCGTAAACGATATACGAGCGTTTAATCTCGGAGCGAGCGCTTAAATAAAATTTACCGCGTCTCACCACGACTCACCACCTGGGCGAGATTTAACGCCGGCGCGTCATTCAACCGGTGACAGGTGTAATAAAATCAGCGTCGCGTTTGCGGAATTGCCCGCGGGGTGGGTTACGTTCCGCCGGATCCTCCGTACAAATGCGTCCTGGCATTGAACACGTCCCCGGCAATATACCGCGAAGGAATAGCAGCAACATTGTCGGGGACGCGTAATGGAGTCGGAGGCACCGGAGAAAAATGCAAGCATTCACTGTGACATCGTGTCGCGTGTATCCCCGCGGATGTAAAATCGATACGCATTTATATTTTATGCCGAGCGGCGAACGACTTTCTAAGCCATGCGAGGGCGTACGGTTGAAATTGCGGCGGGAATATTCCCCGGGCCGCGTGCATACAGAAACGCGACTCCGCACCGACGACGAAACTGTATCACACGTGTGCTCTAATAATAAGCGGACGGTCACGACAAGTCGAGCCGTTATTACGGTACAAAGTTGACGGTCGGAGTTCCGGAAATTATCGAAATATTTCCATCGCCGCGAATGGAATATATATATATATATATATCTTCTCTTTCTCCCCTCTCCTCTCCCATTCTTTTTTTTCAACAGCCTCGATCGACGCCCGCCGCGCTCGCAACGGGGGAACGAGCAGCGTCGGAAAGCCTCCTCTCTTTCGCCCTTTCGCTCCGGTATTCCGCGCGAAACGCCGATAGACGAGGCAGATTAGGGGTGCTATCGGGAGCGTTGGGAAATTCGTGTTCGACGCATCAGATTCGCCGAAATCTCCGAGACAGGTGGCGCAAATCCGATATTCTTCGGCGCGCGTACGTGGCGCGTACCCAAGAATGCGACTCGAACCGTATCGATCGGCGGCGCGTACGCGCCGTGTATATACGAAACGCACGTACACACACACGCACGCACGCGTATGTACGACCGAGCGTGTTTGTTGCGCGCTACTGAAAATTTCAATCCGCGATTTCCATTCTAACGAGAGAGATCGGCGTACGCTCGCCGAGGGGCCTCCAATTTCATGCAAATCGCCGGAGCATCGCCGAGAGAGGAAGAGAGGATGGTAGATAGATAGATAGATAGAGAGAGAGAGAGAGAGAGAGAGAGAGAGACGGTCAGTAGAGTTCTCCGCCAACCGTAGGGAGGTGTACCGAAGTGCAACTGTACCTATGTACGACATGCGAGGGCCGAATGTGGATGGAGGAGAAGCTTGTTATTAAAATACCCCCGTCGTTGAGAGGCCGAGGTCGGCCAAGTGTTTCGTCGATGTTTCGCTTAACCCGCCTGGTAGCGCCGAACTCTCGTCGAGCGTTGCAAAATGCATCGCGAGGATTTCCAACTTTCGCCCCGGCGCTGGCCCGTTTACGCTACGTTCCGGCGAGATCCCGCGCGAAGTTATTGAATACAAACGGGATTTTTATTAATATTCTCTCCCTCTCCAATAGAACGAGAGAGAGAGAAAGAGAGAGAGAGAGAGAGAGATTTCTCGCAAATAATGATGAAATGAAAGCTCGTACAGCCCCGCAGGATAGGGAGTTGTGCTTAATTCCAAAGCACGTAGCGCGCTCGCTTCGCAGAACGCGCTAATGCGGACACACGTACATGAGCACGCATGAGCGAGGCGAATTGTTTTCCTAAGTCGACTTCGTTATTTCCTTGTCGTTTCCGAGCGCCGGTTCGGCGTCGATCGACGAATACTCCCTCCGTAATAGGTTCCGCGGAATAGGTGCGCACGCGCGCGCGCGCGCGCCGGAATCGCTTCCGGTAAAGTCTCATTATTCCAAGGAGGCGATAAATAGCGACCTGTTTTATGCAAATAGCCGGGCGTAGGCGCGAGACTGGCTGATACCCCCCGTCGCCTCGTAGGGTCGCGCAAACCGAGAGAGATAGAAAGAGAGCGAACGGGCGAAGGAGATGGTAGGGAGGGAGAGAGAGAGCGCAGCGAAGCACCCCCGTTATTAAAGTGCTTGTATCGCGCCGCGGCGTCGCTGGAAAGAAGTATCGCGGCCTCGCCTAACTCGTGAATAATAAACGGCGGAAACTAAAAGTCTGCCATACACCGTCGGCGATAACTAGCGTCTACCTCGCTTCGCCTCTCGCACGGGAATTAAATTAAGTCGGAATGCTGTACGTTTCTCCTCTCTCCCTCTCGCGCGTGTACACGCGTTGCCACTTCTGTCTGCATCTGGAAAATAGAATTCCAAACTTCTCTCATTATACTTTCGCATAGGTCACTGATTAACGCGGGATCCTCGTGGTCAGACGCGTCCGACGTCCTTGGTAACGATAAGCGTCGGGGGGCGGCACCGATGTCCGTCGAAAGGTGTAAATCTCGCCTTCAATATTTATAGTTACATCAGCGCTCTGCGAGGATTCTGCGAGGCGTACAGAGAGGGGCGGTGTAAATTTTCGTGTGAGGCACGCGAACTTACCTCCGTCCGATTCGATCGCCCGACTGGCCGAAACGCTATTATTCCATCGTTTGTCATTATTGCCGCAAAAATCTGCTCCGTCCCTCTCTCTCTCTCTCTCTCTCCTTAACACGATATAGGAGCTCGAGACGCGCGCGTATACACACCCGCTCGAAAATGGCTGGCGGGTTTGAATTTTTCTTTTTCGTCGATCAATTCCATCGCCACAGTGCCCCGCCTCCGCTCTTCTACCACCCACACACCCTTCTCCCCCCCCCCCCCTCCCTCCGCACACCCCGTCTNACACCCCGTCTCTATTCGGATATTCATCGCCCGTTTTCACTGCATTGCGCAGAACGCCGATAAATCGCATTATCCGGAAACGACCGTTGCCCTGAAACGGGCAGCTTATTTGGCCGCGCTTAAATTCCGGCTTAAGCCGTTTCCAGAAGCCGGGGCGAGGAAAGGCGAATCGAATTCAGGAGAATTCGCGGCCGCGAATACGTCTAAGCGAGGAGGACGCAACGCACGATAGTAGCGCGCGTTTCGATGTCTTTATTAAATTTTAATAGCGCGCACGAATATGACGTCGACAACGCCGCGCGAGATATATCAGCTCGTAAAAGGTAACGTCTTTCGCGTGAGACAAGACATCTCGCGAAATATTGCGCCGTGATCGTTATCCGCACAATATTACCCGATGATTATGCCAGAGGGGGAACCAGGTAAGTCCACTCGCGTGATCACTTAAATTGCCCAATTTCGTTGAGGCTCGAGATTCAAAATTTAGCGAAGACGCTCTCTTTCTCTCTCTCTCTCTCTCTCTCTCTTGGATCTTGTATCCGCCAGAGCTGCGAATCTTCACCGACGAGACGCGACCCACGTAGGAATCGTATACATTTGGCCAGTACTGGGGATTGGCGAAGTATCAATTCAGTACGGAAGAATGGATTTCACATTACGATCACCAATGTCTTAAATAGGAAAGCGGCAGATATTCGTAACGTAAAGTCTGAATAGCTCAATTATAAGATCGGTTGTCTGGCAAAGAAGACCCCGTGTTCGGCCATAGCCGAGTCCGCCTCATTCAGACTTCTTTCACCTCATCTAACATTAAAAGTGGACATCTGCAGGCACAAACTGGCAGCATCCCGGAAATATTCTGAACTTTCTTCCACAGTATGTTTGTGGTATTAACAATTGTACAGTAATAGTAATTATTACCGGGAATCGGTATTATCCCTGTATTGGGAATCGATGATTTTTTAGTACTTTTGCGACACGAGAAATCGATACAGTTACAGTTATTGTCTTTCGAATTTTGGCTCATTGCTATCTTTCCAGTACTCCACCAGTATCTGCGACTAGTTCTTCTTTTATGTATTCTAAAGGATTTTTTCCTTAATAAAAATTATTATTATTATTAATATTAAGTTAGTATCGGTATTGAAAATCGGCACTGAGCCGGTGCTTCATCAGCAATTACTTCCCAGTTGGAAATTAATCCGCGCGTCGAATCGCCGCTCGTACATCATAAATTCCTCTTTGTTTTCCCTAATTCGGGCCCGTCCCAACGACGAGCGGAAAATTGCGATGCCCGTACACTCGATGAGCAGCCGTTCGCGCGGCTAAGATAAAAGCGTCGACTCGTCTCTCGATCGGCCGCGCCATTCGTCTCTCTTAGCCCCGGTGTAACGCGATAAGATCGATCGCGCTACAGCGGCTCGTAACCCGTCCCGATCGAGCGGAGCGACGTTGCCCCACGTCGATACGGAATTCCGCCCAGTTTCGTTCGTCGGATTGCTCGGCGTTACCGCTGCGACGCGCGGCCAGTGGAAAAAGTCGCTGCGGATCGGACAGCCGGGAACCCGCCAGGTACGATTCTCGGTCTCCCTCGCTGCGCCTTAATTGCTATTGCGCTCGCGCTGGAAGCAGTCCCGATCGAGCGCATTGGATAACGACGCCCCTGTGCACGTAAACTCGACGTGAAAGGAACCCGTTGCCTCTTCGGATCACGATCGCTGCGCGATGTGCGCATCCGTTCGACTGCACGAAAAATTTCAAGCTCTCGCCGCAAGACCTTGTGTAATGTTTACTTCACCCAGCTTACTTCTCTCTTCTTTTCGCGGCATTAACCTCGACGTCGTTCTCAGCGAGCACGCGTGTGCGGTGAATGTAATTATCGCTGGTGCGCGCGAAAGGACGAATATTCGAGTAGTTGGTCACAATGGTAACGGGCGAAAATGCTCGGTGCGTTTCACGGCGAAACGTAACGCGAGGAAAACTCGTATACACGATGTACAAGCTCGGCCTGAACCTTCGATGCTCTCCTAATTGCAGTTGCACACGGTACGGCGCTCGTCGAATTTGGCCGTTAACACTGATAATGGCCACGGCGAGACTGGTCTGAACTTGCGGTAACTCAGTACCGTAACCGTCTTACAGCCCTGTTTCGCACACTGTAAACCCGATACCGTAGACGCAGCACGAACGACGCCACGGTGTATCTGATAAAGTGCATTGTGGCCCAAAGTCTTGCGTGTAAAACAATTCGTGGGGGCGATTTCTCGGGTGTGATATGACGCAACGCAGAATCTCGACGACTTTTGCAACTCGAGTAGAAATTCCTCGTCTCTCGATCGCGTTTAAGGGGACACCAAGGTCAACGACGGACTTGAATAAGCATCGACAACGTAAAAACGATCCTCGAAATGTTGCATAAATACTGACAAGATTAGCTACTCATTTTGCACTTCTCGTACGTGTATGGATCTTACGTAAACTTGGCAGAAATAAATCAGTCTTCTGTCGGTGAAGTTTCAAAGTATGGCATTTCCTTAACCCTCCCCTTGTCGATCTAATTTTAATTGAGCCTGCCAACAACTCTTTTTTTTCCTTGGCCCTTAAATAATTTTTATCCCGCCGCGAGTGTGACAGAATTGCCGTTCGATCCGCGCAGCCGTCGGATCCAATCGATAGGCCGCCACTTTAATAACGACCGGTTTCTTCCGCGCGGAAACGAGCTCCGAATGGGAATCCATCGGAAACTTCATGTCCCCGCTCGGGACACAGAGAGAACCGAAAAAAAGAATTGATGGACCGTGTCGCTCTGGTCGCACGTCGGGATCGCTCACCGCGCGAAATGAGAGCGGCCGTTCAGCCGCGGCGCTTCCTCCTAACGTGCGGGAATTTCGCCGAACACGTTATTTCGCCGGCAAAACCTCGCGGCTCGTTCGCATTCCGCCAACGACGCCGGGATTGCAGCGTCGACCGCGGGCAGGATATCGACTGTCGCGCTCCGTCGACTCAATTAACAATAAACGATCGCTCGGGATACACGTTGCGAAAGGCAACGGCGCGAATGAAAATGAGCGGGGGGAAACGACAAGAACGTGATAACGAATTTTCTTGTGGCTGGCCACGGGAAATTAGATTCATTGCGAAGCGAAGACGCGCGAGTATCGACACGACGTCACGACTCATTAATTGAATGATTTATTTATTTTTAAGAATAAATAAGTCGTTAAATAAGTGAGTAAATACGAGTGAAAATAAGAGAACTGTGCGACGATCTCTTTTTCCGAAATTTCAGTTCCGGCGGAAATGCATAGAATTTAAGTTTCAGGTAATTACCGTAATTACATGTAATACAAAGTTTCCTCGTGCTGGTCTGAAAGAGAACTTTCGCTATCTCGATTAACTTCTTAGACTCTCCGCCTTGTGTATTCGTTCCACACCGATCTGTTCGAGCACGTCCCAAACCGTATGCGTATTTTTGGCCATCGCGTACACGTTCGTAAAAACACATCGACGTACGTATGTGCGCGCGTGCGCGCCCGCACGAACCTTGTCTTCCATTGACATTCAACGAGCCGTGGCGAATTTCATTTATATGCTAACTTGAAGCCGCGTGCACATTTCTGCATTCCACTTTGAGATCCCGTCGAAACGTGCCCGATGCAATGCACCCCCGGATACGGCCGTGACGGAAGCGGGACGAGCGCGAAGAAAGTATATTCTCGACGGGACGGAGAGAGAGAGAGGTCGAAGTCGAAAATTTCTCGCTGTTGCTAAGCGATTTCCAAATCCGACGGCGCAGTTTGCATGCGAAATCACTCGACCCGATTTGATCTCACGTGAATTATTTGGAGAATCGCTAAAATACAGGCTTCACTGTTACGATATATTCGATTCACTAGAAAACAGTTTCCTTAAATAGGTACACGTGCCCACGTTCGAGACGACTTTTTGAATCTTTTTTATTAAAATAATTACGCGGACACGAGAGTGAACCGTGATTCTTCTCCCCCGCAAGCCACAAATGTAGCGTGTCGGGGGCTTTCGGTTCGTTCGATCTATTCCACTTTCCCGCAACTTTGCCGGGCGCTGAAGGCAGCAGCGAGGTAAAAGGTACGAGAATAATTGAAACTTAACGCTATTAATTAGCGAGACTCGCTAACGAGGTGACTCGGGCCAACATTTGTGTGATATGATCCTCGCTTTCCCTTTGTCGCTTCCGCTCTCTCACCCTCTCTCTCTCTCTCTCTCTCTCTCTCTCTCTTCCACTTTCACCAGAAAGACAATCGGGGGTGACGAATTACTACGTACGAGGGGCGCGAAAAAACGCAACGCGATACGCACGCTACACGGTGTAACGACATCCTCTCGACCGCACTTAATTATCGTGTAACGTTGCTTACAGCACGATTAAGTCGGTCAGCAGGTCGACCGCGGTAGCAAGAAACCCGAGACTCATGTTCGAGCGGCAAAACACTCGCGTCGTGTTTTCGCACGTATGAATCTCTCGTCATAGAGAATCTGTGAACACACGTGCTTCTTACAAATAAAACGCGTCCCGAGGGGAAAATAATATAACATAAAGTTATGCATATCAATTCTCAGTCGCTCCTTCGATTGCTCCGCGCATTTTAATTGCATCATTGTGTACCATCAGATTGAATTACTAATTACCGTGCGTATGTAACTAATGGTTCGCACCAGGTGGAAGAAAATGGGTAAAATTCTCCTCGTTTAAACGCTACTTCCCTTGTAACTTATGAATTTGTAGTACGCATGTGAAGACACTCGGGGAAAGGAAATTTCGTCCGGCCGTCGGAGACCGCCCGGCGTTATTTAAATCATATAATCCCAATGAGATGCCTCCTGGCGAGAGAGAAGTCATCGGTCTTATGCATTATGCAGGAACGAGCGAGGAAAGACAGGCAGTTGTACAAAAGAAAATGGGAGGACAGGGCGCGTCCGCCGTGGTTTGTCATGCGCGACACGTGTCACGTCGTAAACTTTCCTTCCTTCTCCCGCCGGCGTCGCGGCGAATTTCGGCTCCTCGCAAAGTACTTTCGGGAAGATGGTCGGCGAAAGAAGTTCTCCTCGGGGTCCCCGAGTCTTCACGTCGGTGTCGACGTCTCTTAAGTGGACGAAGGACCGCAGAGTCAATTCCTCCTAGACCTAGCCCGCGAGAAAGACAAGAGGCAATCCGACAAATCCTAAAATAAGGCTTATTCGTATTGTCGAATTATTTATATTTATTAGTTGTATTTGAGAAGAGGATACAGTGAAAGATGGATTTGGCAACAAATGCCAAATATTTAGTTTGTTAATATATACGTTTACAGTGAGCAGATCGTTTAGGTGAAACTATTTAACTAGATATCTGTTAATTGTTACCTTTACTCAGTGCACAATCGACGAAACACTTTCCCGATTATATATGCGTACTACTTTCGAAGATTACGTTCAGCGACATACATATTATCTGTTATAAATATAATCTCGGTGCATGCGTTGCATATCAAATGATGCAGTTGAGCGTTTTTCTTTCGAGAGATGCGAGATTTATGAGTATGCAAGCCGGGTCTCGCGACCTGTCGGATTTGAAATCGTGAGCTCGTGCATTTTTAAACCGGGTCAGCCATCCTGTCGCCGAATTCTAAACGTACGTTGAATTAAGTATGACGAATTAAATGTGACGGTGGGAAACGTTACCGCACACGGTAACAAGAAACATTTGACACGGATCTAATCGAGAGAGGTGAGAAAAACAGAGGGGAGAGAGAGAAAGAAAGATTCGAAAAACCGGAGCGACGAAACGCGCGAGAGAGAGAATTCGCGGGAAGGATGTGAAATGGAAAATTGCGATTCGAAATTCAGCACCTCGTCGTCACCTGTCAGTCTCGCGAGGCTGGCTTCGATCCTGACCGAGGCGTGCGCGGATAAGGAACGAAGAGATTTCGGAATTTTCAGAGGCGCGGCTTCGAGGTCACCTCGTTCGCACGGACGACTCCGTGCATCGCGATGCACCGTGAAAATAGAGAAATCGTGAGCGACTGGCGACGATTTCGCGAAACGCACCGACGTGCATGCGGTAGGTAATAAGGGCGAACGGCGGCGGCGGAATATAAAGCAAACAAAACGGAGAAAATGGGAAATGTAGAGAAGAGGAAAGAGAGAGAGAGAGAGAGGGCACGAAGGTAAACGCATAACAAACACACGAGAGCGCAGAACGAGATGATCGATCGGCCCGTAGAGCGGAAATGCAAAGCGAGACTCGCGCCCCCTCGTCCGACTTCCGCAAATTCCGAACGCAATTAGATGCAACTTGGGCGCGATATCGTCGCCGTGTACACGGCGCAAGTCCTTCCAAGACTAACGTCCGCGCACGAAACCGTTTCCAGGCCTGAAACATCGGGCCGGCTCTTCACCCGAACGTGTCGTATACGGAGGACACGCGCGCGCGACTCTCGGGATAAATAATTCACCGGGCGCGTTGATGAAACTCGCGCGGATCGCCGAAACTCCGTCACTTCGCGTAAACGCGCGCTTGACATTTATCGCGCGGATTCACCGCGCGCGAAGTCCCGCCGCTTTGCATATTTCCATGTACCGGGGAATTACGTGGCGAGGAGAGCGGTTGTACACGCGCGGTCGTACGCGCGCAATCGCCGGAAGGTGAGGAGGTATCGGGACGCGCTAACCCCCGGGGGACCCGTCGACAAGAAATATAGACCGAGAAATTCCGGGCTTCCTGCGTACTCGCATGCGATCGCTGATCCGCCGACGGCGGGGATGAACGGGCAACGAAGTACCGAGTTAAGTTAGGTTCGAGCCCGGGAGGATGGCGGTCCGCCTCGAAAATGTAGGTAAACGCGCAGGTAGAACAGGTGGACGGAAGGGGGGAGGGGCCCAACCTGGGCGCGGAGTCGATCGAGGGCCAACGAACCCTTCTTACCCTTTGACCCTTCCCAACGAAGCAGCCCTCCTCGCCCCGCCTCGAGGCAACCCCCCCGTTGTCGACAAGGATGCTCTCGACCGGAAGTGCTTTGCAATGCAAGTCGCCGAGCGCACGGCAATTTGTGAGGCGCGTCGCGATGCTCGCGACGTAGAATGCGTTCGAGAATCGATTGGCGAAAGTGGACGGGTAACGAAGTCGTTGATTGGCCGGCCCCGTGAAATGATTGCTCGCGGCAGTCGGTCGCGCGTTGGCCCCTATCGGCCACTTTCGGCGGATCGCGCGACGAACTTTCGCGTTTGCACAGCGGCGCTTTCCAGAGGGAAAATAAGTAGAGAGCGGGGGATTTGGTTTAATTAACTTCCTTAATTATGAAGTTTTCCTCGCGTCGTTTACCTTGCAGTTACTTCGCTAATTAGCGGCCGGGAGGGCGTTCCGTCTGCGCCGGGCCGGTGGCATGTCTCGATCGAAACCGCGTAACCGTCGGCGGAAACCGGAGTTGTGTGTCTACTGTGAGGTACAAATTATATTCTCGTTGGAAATCGCGACGGAGGCGCCATGCGAGTCGTTTTCACCCTTAAGCGCGCGACGGAAAGGTACGAATAAATATTCAATTGCTCCCTCACCCCCGAGCAACCCCTTTTCGTTTCCTTACGGTAGGAAGAGGTAGCGTTCGAGTGAACCCTCGACGAGAGCAACGTTTCTTATTCTCGCTCGCGAACCCGTCCAGACTTTCCCGCGAGGATCGTAAGACCAGCTTCCACTTTCGCTACTTCTCTCTCTCTCTCTCTCTCTTCCCTCTTTCCCTTCATCTCACCCTCGGTCTTCTCCTATTTCTCCATTCCGCCGCATTCGGTCCGATCTCTCGTCCATGACCCGAGAAATAAAGATCCCGGAGAAGAAAGAGGAAGGGAGAGGAGGGAGAAAGACCGAGAAGGCAGGGAGGAACGCGCACAACAGCATCGGGAGGAAATTATTGGCGATGGGGCGGGGGAGGGTAGCCGGAAAATTCCGGGGATGCTTGTGGAAATTACATTCGATCGGCTCGTCATCCGGCAAAAAAAAAAGAAGGATGAAGACGAGCCTCCCGTCGTCGTCGTCGAAGAAGAAATTTGCCCGACGATTTCTCTGGACGGTGACATCTTTCTTTCTTCGAACGTCGCGTCATAATGAGAGAAAAACCCTCGGGTATCTTGATGAGACACGAGTTTCTATTGATATCGCAGCAATCGTGACGTTTGCGCCGAGTATATATTTCGCCGCGGTGCCGATATTAATATCGATTCCGGAAACGTCTCGCACATTTTTACGCATCCGAGATCTCTCTTGTAAAGATTTTTCTTTTTTTTTTCAGAAAAACACCCTCGAAATTACAAGCAGCGGCTCGGGTTTTTCGGCGCCGCCGGCGGGGCGTTAAGCGATTTACGTGTCCTCTTGTTCGCGCTGTCGGCCAGCCGCCGATAACGGAATTTCGGGGCGGCCGCGGGGCAAAGCCGCGGCAGCCCAGTGCTTTGAGCCGCGATAACTTCCGGTTCGGCGGTTTCATTGCTCACGCGACTCTGCGCTCAGCTCTCCGGGATTTAATTTATCGTCTTCGTCGTATCCACCACAGCGAGGGAGGACGACTCCTCCATCCCTCTCGCTCCCTTCCTCCCTCCCACCTTCACTTTCAACTATCTGCGTCTTCTTCCGTATCAGACCTCGCGCCACTTTCTCTATGATTTCCACTCCTACGGGCTGCAGGATATGCCTTTCCCGCCGGCTTTACGAAAATAGTTATCCGACCGACGTATACATACCTCTACGTGTATATACATCCCCTGGAAATTATATAGGCGGCTCTCATCCCCCCCCCCCCTCCAACTCTTTCTCTCTCGGATCTCCCTGAACTACCGCGCGAGAATTCCAAAGGCGTCGATAATTCTTGCGGGCTATTAGAAGTTTGACCGCGAAGATTTGCACGAGTTCGATGGCGGCTGCGGAGATGATTTATCTCGGAAATTTTGCAACTTTGAGATTCGCGCCGCACTTAGCCGCAGCGCGACGTCCGATACATATCGCCGTTCGGCGTTTCGTCGTAAGGTGATATCTACCAACACATTATATACCGGATCGATCGGGTGTAGTGTAAACGTCGACACCTTGGACGGCCGTTCTCCACTTGCCGGATCGGACGCGCGACCGGCGTGAATCTGAATTTCGACTTTACACCCTGTCGATTCGCCGTGATCGCTCCTCCGAAAATCGTGCGATCGCGAGGAAAAAACGATCGCGCGGCGGAGAGAGACGTGTCTCATTATCGGATGAATAATAAATTCGACTCTCGCCGAGAATCGATCGTCCACGAGGGGTCACTGTAACAGTGGTAGTTGAGCGAGTTTCCCCTCGTAGCAATCGGCACACGCGACCGCCAGCCGACCGTTGGAAAGCGACGAATGAACAACCGCGGGAATTAAGGCGGACGGGCGATCAATCGGGAAGCGCGACGCGAGTATCGCGATGGAATTTCTTTCCACCCCTCTACAGAGACGTCGCAGACGTCGGGGTGCGTGCACGATCGTAGTCATCGGAGGGGAGTGACGAATGAATCCATAAAACGTCACCCCCGGCCACGACGGCCGATGGAATCTACAATTATGCTTACGAAATGACGAGGTTATTTCGCGTTATTTCATGGGGAAGGGACGCAACGAGAGAGAAAGAGAGGCGAGGGAGAGAAGGGCGTTCTCCTCGTTCTTCCAGTCCCTCGAGTATGAGGGGGCTAAGAAAAATATTGGCAATAAAGGAAAGCACGCCGTTCTGTCAAGTGCATCGGGCGTACAGTCCTATTGCAGCGGCACCGCCGTATGTAATCATGCAGATTTTTATGGCGTTCCGTATTACCCCGAGATATATGGCGAGAGGGAAACCGGAGGAGAATGTACTACGCACCAGAGCTCTTTCTCTCTCTCTCTCTCTCTCTCTCTAATAATTGAGCGATTCTGCCGGAGCGACCAGTCGGATACATTGTGCGACAATCGCTCATACGCCGTTAAATCTAACAATTCTCGCCGCACCGCCTTTTCTCGAGTTTTTTGTTGCGGTGAATTAAACTCTTTTCCGCCAGACGAGGAATGGGAACGAGCAATGAATAATTCTGAAAAAAAAATACCTTAAAAAGCAGGCAAAGTTATAACGTTTTGGGACAGTTTCACTCTTTCAATATATAAATTCTTTCAATAGTCCGGGAGATTGTTCCGGTATTCAATTTTCGGAATTGTAACTCCCCGGGACAATCGCATGCTTGCCATATTTCGGAAAAATTGTACATATATATTTCGAGAGATTATCCCGGTATTCGGTTTCCGGTATTCAAGGATTGTTTGACTTTTCGGGATGTTGCGCCGCCTCTAACATTTTTCGGGATTTTGATCTTTCGGGATTATGCATGTCCGCTGTTCCGTCCGAACCCCCGTCACTCTATCCTCTTTCCAGATCTCGTCCCTCCCTCCATAGCCTCGCCCGGAACGGAGGGTGGAATGACCTTCTTGTTCGGAATGACGCCGGGAGACGGACGCCCCGGGACGGCGGAGAATGAGGCTCATTCGGACGCGAAATATATCTGTCATCGCCGGTGAGAATGCAGCCGATAAGGCCACCGGGGCCACTGTACTCTATCGATTGGGCTGCGGCATTCTGTATCGAATCCGGTCCGTAATCTCCAGCGGACTGTGGACGTTCCGACGTTACATACATGTAGTACATGCATTCCGATCGCCACCCCCACGTCGGTCGTCTCGCGAGCGATAAGCCGAAAAATCGCGCGCCGTCCGTCGTGCGCGCGTTAAGATTACGTATGCCCGCTTTCGTGACGCGATCGTCTCGTATTGATCCGTACGTGGGCGACTGGAAGACTTCGAGCGTTCTGCGATATTTATTAACCCGCCGCTCCGCGTACAATGTATTCTAGGGGAACTTCTTCGCCGAAACTCATTTTTCAAAGTTTCACCTCGAGTTCGTATAAATGCAGCTTTATTGATGTCCTACAGTCAAATAATCACGGATATCGATCGTTTTTCTATCTTTACCCTTCAGTTGTTATTACCGCGACGTATCCCGAACACGAACGTAGAATTCGCAACGAAACACGATAAGATTACAGTCCAGCTTGAAAAGCACGAATCTCGCGTGAAGCGCAGAGAAACAAAATTCTATTATAGCCGTGAATGGACCTATTATTCGCGCCAACGGCAATCGACTGTTGAGAGAGCCGTTCTTCCGATTGAATTACCAGCGATCACTTTTAACAGTTTTACAAACGGTACTTGACGCATCGTTTAAATGTGCTTGTCGTCACGACAGCTGCAGGTCGACGACTCCGTAACGCGCTGATCGATGTGTACAGGCAACTCTCGCCGAGCGCGTCCGACATAGTCCCGGCAGAAATCTCGTTCGCGGAATCAGTCGGTATCCCCCGATAAACCCTCATTTCGTGAAAGCCATAAACCTTCATTACACCCGGCCATTTAATATTTCCCCGGCGCGCATAACCAGCAGAACTTCGGCCATATCCAGCGTCACGTCAACGATATCCCATATTCGGCCCACTAAATTTCCGTGTATCGCGCGCGAAGGGGAAGCGTACCATTTATGCCGTCCACGAGGTCGTGGATCTCTCGCGGGGTTCAGCCGCAGCCTTCGTCGGCCGCGTAAACAAGTCGTCCCTCCTGTCGGCAACTTCCACCTTATCTACTCAATTAGACAAACTACTTCTTCCTCGGCAAACACACACCGGCGCGAGGGAAGGGCTGGACCCTTCTCCTCGCGCGCGCGCTCTTGTTTTCGACTCGCCCCCGAAATCGCCATCGAGGGGCGATGGGGAAAACTTTGCGACTCACCCTCGCCCGCCGATGGATTCTCGCGATTACCACGGCGAAAGCCGCGGCGAACTTTCCGCGAGAGAGGAGAACGGACGCGCAAGATCCATTCGCGGTAATAGCGCACGTGCAGCTGCACGACCGGTGCGTAAGGCGTATTGCTTCTCGGAACGGGTCGCATCGCGCTCTTTCTGCGGTCTTTTTATCGCGACAGACACTTTGTTTCCGGAAGAGAGCAATTTTTATCTAAAACGCCGCACAGTCGTGCACGCGAGGGACAGAGAAAGAGAGAGAAAGAAAGAGAGAGAGTTACGAGAATTCTGCTTTACTTTTATCGGACATGGTTTTTGAAGGAAAATGTCCGAGAGAGATTGTGAGTTTTTCCTCGAATGTTGAAATTACGCTTTATCCTCGCAACACCCGAATACCTGATTTCTTTTATACGTATTGTCGCCTTTCATTTCGATTTGAATTTCGATTCCGTGAACACCGAGCCGGCGCATTTCCTCAAAGTATTGTTGGCCCGTAGAATGTCGGATTTTCAGGGGCTACGTTAAGGTGTTATAAGTTTATTTACTGAGAAAAAGATTTCCCTACAACTCTGTTTAATTACCTAAGTAATAAACATTAATTTTTAGCAACATTAAGATATTTTATACATACATCAGCAAAAATTTCAAAGAATTTCCGAGAAAACGCTTCGACGGGCCAGCTATCTTGAATCGGCAACTAAACAAGTGCTGCTCGATCGGTCGGGGATGCCCTCCGCATTATGCCGTAACATGCTTCCTCGGCGGAACGGAGTCCTCGGCGTTTATCCCCTACATTTAATTGCCGGCGACAAGTGGCGCGTCTCGCGATTTATCGCGGCGCCGGGCGCGCGCGCGAAGTCGCGAGACCGTCCGCGCGACTAAAAAATGCATCGCGATGCACCTGCACACCGACTGTGCGGCACCAGTAGTAAGGGCACGCGATGGTACGGCGCGGCGGAATGACGTCATCCCCGCGGCAGTGCCGGCGAACACCGGCGGAGTTGGCCGAGACAGGCCGAAACGCAACGCCTAGTTCAGCGCCGACGTTCAGTCTGTCGCCGACCGTCGGAGCGATCGCGGCAGATCCCGCGCGTGAGGACACCCGTCTATCTTTTCTCCCTTTCTCTCACGCTCGATGCTCCGGTCGCGTCGCACGTCGTCAGCTGGCCGTCGATCGCGCCCGCCGCAAACGTGAAGGAAAAGAGGTGTTGACAGTGAGACCGGGGACGGGGAATAACGGAACGACGCGAGAAATCGACCGAGACGCGCTCACGGGGGTGATAAAAAGGGAATTAGACGGGGAGGAGAGGGGTCGATCGATTCTCCGTTTCTAAATGAATAACAATCCTAGTGCGGTGGAGGTTGAGCTTGTGCCGCGACTGCCGTTGCACGCCGATCTTCGTGGCAGCTGACTGTAAGTCACCCTCTCTCGCACCGTTAGACGATCGTTTATCGCCGTTATTCGGATTAATCGAGGCACGACGGGCTGCTAGACACCGCCGCGGCGGTACCGCGCGCGCTGGAAATCATAGGTTAAATATTGATTTTCCGCGCCGGAGGCACCACCGCCAGTCGTCCCTCGGAGATCCGGCACACTCTCTACCGCCGACCATAAGCTCGTCCATCTTAAAACGCGAGCCCTCGTTTCGCCGCTTCTCCACACCGGCCACCTCGAATCGTGGAAATCGGACACTCCTCGGCCTCGGGAAATTTAGCTCGCGTCATTTTCCCCCGCCCGCTCGTCGGAATCATTCCCGGTGTCGTCCGCGACGTCACCCGGCCGACGAGTTTCCAACTATTCGCGCGAGCGAGCGGCGTCATCCTCCACTCCTCGCTAGTTAGCCCTACTTTACGTCTGATCAATACGGAATTTTTCTACTCGCGGCCGCGGCTCGATACTTATGTCCTCCTAAAGCGCGCGCTAAAATTACCGTGAAACCGAAACAGAAATAAAGCCCCGCGCCACTTTCGTCGATCTTTTACCGTCCGGTTAATCCAACGCGCGCGACGTTATTGATTCCGTTGCGCCTTAACACGCACTCGAAAACGCAACGACGCGGACAGTCGCGTTTAAGGTCAGCCCGTTAACGACATGTACTCACTCGTCGTCGTGGAGAATAGAAGCGCGCGCGACCTTCGACCGAGAGCCGATTAATATATATATATATATGCGATAAGCGAATTTCGCGAGACTTTCGCTCGCACGCCGCATCCGACGCGCGCGATTTCTCGCCGGCGATAGCTCCCGTAATTACCGCGGGATTTATTTCGCGGTTCGACTGCCGGCGGATTTAATTTCCTTAGTTTCCCGCTGGCGCGCACTGTCGCGCATCCGCGTATGATAATGCGCGATGTATGCGCGCGCGCGCGCGGCAGATACAATTTCGATAACAATGCAACCCCTGATCATCCTGGATGGCGGCTTTCTCTCTCTCTCTCTCTCTCTCTTCCTCTCTCCCTCCCTCCTCTCTCTGTCGTGCGCGCGCTCGCTCTGCTCATTCGAGTGCGTCTCCCGGCGCGCGCGGGCAAATTCACGTCGGAGGGCCGCGTTTTGCTCAGCACAGCGTGAAATGGATCGGGTAGCGGAAAACAGTTATCGAGCCGGCGCATACTGAACTGATATACGCGGGTCCGGCCAACCGCTCGCCGGTAAAGCATTCCGCCGGCCTTCGCGTACAGACGGCGCCTCCCGCGCGTAATTATTAATAAATATCGCCGGGTGACAGGTCGTCATGACGAACCGCGTCGATTCGCGAGTAATACGTAGTATCCTTAAGCGGACTCTGCGCAATGCGTTCAGCGGGAAAAACGATCGGTGAGCAGTCATTTGATTATTATTGGTCTCCACTGTTAGATCCTTAAGTTTGAACCAATTACGTCGATGAGCCA
Source organism: Dinoponera quadriceps (assembly GCF_001313825.1). Classification (NCBI taxonomy): domain Eukaryota; kingdom Metazoa; phylum Arthropoda; class Insecta; order Hymenoptera; family Formicidae; genus Dinoponera; species Dinoponera quadriceps. The sequence continues at coordinate 585,914 of NW_014555863.1, forward strand.
ATCAAGATCGTTGTGCCACCGTTGCGTCCGCTGAACGCAGCCGAGATGAGAATTTGAGGCATAAGCCTTATGAAATTGACCGGTCACAGTCGATTGTTCTCTTCATATTCTCTTCATATCCGACTGCGATTGGTCTTAAGGCTTTCGCTTGAAATTCTCATCGTAAAACCCGGTTTAGACTACATTCTAAAAGGTTCCTTTCGAGGCAAATTTGATTCGGTAACCTCCGAGTGGCGGAAGAAGAATCGAGCTAGTCAAGTTTGAAAACAGCTCCCGGGAGTAAGGATTTTCCTCGAGAGGAACGTTTCGGAACGTACAGTCGTGGACAACAAATCGTTGTCCGCTGTCTTCCGATGCAGTTCGGGACGTAGCTGATAGTCCGATGAGGGGACTTGTTTTGCAAAAATTCCAGGAAGCAAGCCCGAGAGAAATCCTCGACGGGAAAAAACAAGCACGGTATCGATTATTCGGGATGTATCGCGCGAGAGACGCTGGAGACGCAGAGCGCGGCTACACGTTGCGTTAACGCAACGCTCATGGCGAAATACCGCGAGCACTGGTTACCGCAAGCCCGCTCTCGACGAGCGAAGCATGAGCGAGCTCAGGACGAGCGGCGCTCGCTGAAGTTTCCCGAGGCTGCCGATAAAATGTAAGACTTCCGGCTGAGACTCGTCTAATGGATCCTCCGTGCGAGTTTGGGAGCGACGAGAGTCCGCGCTCCTCCACTTAACGTTACAGGCGATCGTCAAAGCAGACGTAGTTTACCGTCCTGCCGAGGGGGGCGAGAGACGGGGGAATCCGTAGCGCTGGGGCGCCGGCGGGGGAGGGTCGCAAGGGCGACGGACGACGAGGAGGCGGCAGACACGGAAAGGGGTGGTCGATAAAAGCCACCCTCGCGTGGCTGCGTTATTACGTATAAAAGCGCGGGGATTGCGCTCCCAGCTCGATGACTGCAGCCGTCCACTCTCTCTCTCTCTCTCTCTTTCGCGTGCATAACGCGCTGCTGTAGCGGGTGCGCGCCGCCGACAACCGGCGGTGCACTTCCTCTTTTTTGCCGCTTAATAGCGACACGAACGCGAGCGATTAAGCCCGCCGGAATAAATTCGCCGCGCGATCGGAAACGAACTTTGAGCCGCGTGTTCTCTTTTCGTAAATCGATCCATCCCCCCCCGCTTCGCCGGTGATGCTGGGAAGAGTACGCGCGGCGGCTGATAATCCGGGCGGTTCATAATCGGGGCGTCTTAAGGAGATGCCAAAGTCAATGACAATCATCGATCTTGGCATCCCTCTAATAATTATTTAATACTAATTACTGATTGCTGTGTAATCGGATGCGAATCACTGGCAGAGCTTGCAACCGGAAATCTTCCCCGCTCGTTCCTGTGCCACAGATCATACATTGTTTGTAATTAATATCAATTCAGCAGGGAATATTCATTTTCTCGGTGGATCAATGAATTCGGAATGCGTTTATCGTTCCAAGGCTAAACGGACGGAAAATTATCAGGAGAGTCGTTTCTTTGTGTAATCCGCCGCTGGAGGGCAAGTCTTTAAGAAACGCTAATCCCGCGACTCACCCTTGATCGATACGAGAGAGAGCCGCCGGTTGTGTATGTGTGTTTGGTCGGCGTTACATCATATCGTGAAAATACCTTCGGGAAATCTCGCTTCGCGAAGTTCGACAGAAAATAAATCCGATAATTAACGTAGGAGACTCGCAGCAAGCGAGCGAGCGCGCGGCAGAGCGGCACTCCGCTGCGGCTAATTTAAAGAGCGAAACGAGCAAAAACAGAAATAGAAGAGATCGCATCCGATGAATGTGTGCCTTCGTTAATCCGTTCGGAAAAACTGCAATCGAATGGCAAACGATTTCGTTCCTCTTTTTTCTATTTTTGTCTCTTTCTCTCTCTCTCTCTTTCTTTTTCCCCCTTTCCTTTTCTCTTCAACGCCGACGTCCACAATGCGGCCGCTTTCAGCCGGGCCACCTTGCCATTTTGCTCTTGTGACAATCGTTAATTAAAGCTGTCTAGGGCACTCGCGTTTCCAGTTTCGCTCCACCCTCTCACCCTCCTACTCCCTGTCTTTCTTTCTCTCTCTTTCCTTCTCGCCAGGGATGGTTTACGGAGAGTTCAATTCTGTCACCGTCGCCTCATCATCGACACTCAATGACATTATAATCGCGTGGCCGGACCAAACGAACTTTATAAGCGACGCCGTGGCGCGAATCTAATGGAATTTACCCCGGAATCTGCATACGCGCGCGTACCGCGTGCCCACGTGGCGCAACAACGGCGGCAGCACGTGCGGCGAAAAATGCATTCACGCGTGACAACGGGAAGAGAGAGAGAGAAAGAAGACGGGGAAGGGGGAGGGGGGGGATTCCAGCCTATGTGCGAGTTGGCAGGTTGAACGAATATATTGCTCGCTCGTGTTAGTAATTAATGCCCTCGGCACCTGGCGCGTGATAAATTATTATTAGCAAGCGAAACTTTTTCTAGGTTCGCGAGTTACGCGATACATAATCGTCATTGTTTGTGCGCGTGCCGAGCTGAAATATGTATTTTCCGAACTCCCATCGTTCGATATTTCAGTTCATCGTAATTAATATTCGAGGCATAAAGGAGAAGGACGAGGAGAACCGGCGGTGTCCTCCTTGAAATTCTCAGCTGACCGATGATTCTTGGTTTGCCGGGCAAGGGGGAGCCGAGGAAGAGACGCGCCGAGAGCATAATCATAATCGTATTTCAGCGCCGTCGGGTTCGTCTCGATTCATCTCGGTGTCGGCTGTACACGGCTGTCTCCGTCATCGTCGCGAGAGACAGGCGTAATCCTGCTTCCTTCTAAAATTAGAATCCACTTCACGCGTCTGATCCTGGCCCCTCTTTCTCCCTCGACGCGGCGTCCGCCTTAGATCGCTCCCCACGTTCCCTGACCAATCTACCTTATTCCCCTTTGATCGTCCGTCCCCTCCTTCTGGCTTCCAAAGACCTTTGAAACAACGGAGCGCGTCACCGAACCCGCTCCGTGAAGTTCTACGTTCGCAGGTTACACAGGACGTTCCCGTGATGTCCTGCGGTACGCGCACGCTCTCTCCTTTCGCCGGCGTGCCTCTTTCTCGCCTCGCTCTTTCGTGCGCCGATTTAGAGTCGACTCAAGCGTGCGCGCGTTCAGCACGAGTGAAAAAATAATCGCAATAAAACTTTCAACGAGATATTAAACGAAATTTCGCGTAATAGCGCCGGTGATATTCGCACGTGCACACACACACACACACACGCGAACGGCCGTGAATTAATATTCACACCTCCGCGCGCTATCTGTCACGTAATTTTTACTCGCAACGATTACGATGAATATTTCATCTCGGAGCATTAAAATTTCAGGGCCGGGCAGAGTGCGCGGACAAAAACGGCGCATCTCTCACGCGAAAGATCTCCCCCGCGTGTCCCGGAATTAAAGCCCACGCGCGCCGGTACCCGCAGTTAGTACGAGACTCGCCATTTTTTTTCTCGCTAATTACTTATTCGGTTATTACATTATTATCGGTGGATGATCCCCGGCGGAACATTTGATCCAGCGATCCTAAGCCACATTCGTGAAACAATTCGACTAATTTCTAAAGGCGGTCCGGATTTTACCGGGTTCCTCCGTGTACGGTATTCAGGGTCAGTTTGGCCCCGAAAGTTAGAAATTAACTCCGAGGTATTCGGAAGCGCATCGAAGAGACACACATCGTATCGCGGCAAGAACAGCCGGAATTCAGCCGGAGTAGTTCGCGAATTCCGCGCGTTTTCCGACGCAAAGTTCGCGCGTAGGCGGAATCGCGAGCGCTCATAACGCGGCGCACATGCACGGATAGGTCATGAAAGCGCTTCGAGAGTTGCGGGAGGCAGTGCGTGGGAGGTCTACACAGATCTGGGCATTAACCCATTTTACTCCGACTGGAGACACTCGTTTCAGTCCTCGTTGCGAAACGCGTAATTTACATTTCGGTGTTACGATGGCGCAATGCCTCACACTCACTCCGACACGATCTATTTTTTTTTCTAGTGAGCAATTAATTAATAACGAATGAAGGAATAAACTGATCGTGAATTAATTATTGATTAATTAATTAATTGACTACAGTATACGTGTACTATTATTTATGTATTATAATTACATTATATTGCAGTATAATTATGCATACACAGAAACAAAGATTTCCCTTTGGATTTGGTACACGTGTTTGTCTGACTCGGGTTTGTTTAATGTAATTTAATATTAAATATTATTTTGTTTCGGTGAAAACCTTGTTGTTCCACTAGAGTAAACCTTGTTGTTTGACGCGAAAAAGCAGTATTATTTCGAGGAAATTATATTTCGTTTTCAATATTAAAGATACTTTATTTAATCAAAAGAAATCTTTTCTTCTTGCGTATTACAATTGTATGATTATTTTCCGCTTTTTAAATTTCGAGACGCGTCATATCGTGTCTTCTTGAATGGATGCGACTTGCGCCGGGTGGAAACGATGTACCGGCCAGATCGCGTGTCTGTAATTCCGATGTACTTGGGGGATGCCTAGAGCAGGCAGGCCGGCGGTAGTAAATTAGGTTACGCTTCGTTGGTATCGCGCTCGCTGAAAAGTTGAACGTTAGCATGGGTGAACGCCGGCCGCGATTAATTATGGAAATTAATCCGCGTGACGCCGAAGTATTTTGCGAGAGCGAGTCGTCTCTCTTTCTCTCTCGTTGAACGATAATATATACCGCGAGGCCTCCCTCCGTTGTTAGACCTCGGATGCTGATTCGCACCGTTTCCTGGTCAATTACGACGCCTTCCGTAACGTTACGAATTTATAGCTTTGAGCTATTCTAGAAACACATTCGCGAAGTTCGTAAAAATCGAAGAGGAACGATCCGAGGAGCGTTTCCTAGAGTCTCGTGTCGAGTCGATCCGAAAGAGAAAGAGAGGGAGAGACTCGCCGTGAGCGCATCGCCGCGCGCCATGTGCGTTCTCGCGATTGCGTAACGGAGCCGGTAGAAATTATCGCACGTTCGTTACGACGCCGGCCGGCGCCGTACACGGCAGTCACGGAATGCCGGAGATTACGCCGTCCGTGGCGGCAATTATGTAACACAACAAAATAACGGGGCGCGACTGATACGCGAATCCCGGACGAAACGACCGTCGATCGCGGACTCTCCGATTCTCGCTCGCTCGAAATTGCCGTCGCGTGCCTTATTCGAAGCGACGGATTATTCAGAGGCCCGAAGTGGCAATCAGCCTCCGCCGCGCTGCGCCGAATGCCCGGCAAGGAGGTATTAATAATCGGCGACCGGAGATTTAATTAATGCGCGGCGCCCAAAGGCGCGACGCTCGGCCGCGCCGCTCGAACGCGCCGCTCCGCTTAGCACCGAGAGAGTCGACTTTACGACTCCCCGTAATATCCGCGCAAACAGTTTTCCCTTTTCCTCGCCGGTGGGTAGATACGTAGGCGGGTAGGTGAGTAGCCGTTGCGAGCGTGTCTCTGCTTTCCATTAACACCCGGAAAACATTAGGCGCCGTAACGGTAATAGAGGCTGTAAGATAACAGCAGGTGCACAGATACGCGTCGCCGCCGTCGCCTACTCCGCTTCAGCGGAAAGAGAGAGAGAGAGAATGAGAGATATCGTTGCTTTTTTAACAGACAATCGGCGATACTGTTTCGTCGTACGTCGGTTGGCCGACGAAACCGACGTATCCTGCTCGGCTGCACGCTGTAAATTACAAATCGAGTAATCACTACGCGCCGGCCGTCGCGCGAATTACAATGGAGCGTAGGCCTTGTTAACAGCGAATTTAACTGTTGTCGCGTAGCGAATTGTAAATTGAGTTACACTGCGAGAATTACACGTTGCGCGAATTACAATCGAACACGTCTCTTGTTAACGGCAAATTTTGCCAGCCGCCCTACCGCTAAATTACCAATCAGATTGTTGCGAGTTATAATTGAATGCGCTTTCTTGTTAACGACGAGTCCGACCGCCGCCGCACGTCCCGAATTACGGCACGAATTATATTAGGTGTTGCATTAGTGGAGATTTTTAAATCCCGCCCGGGGAATTTTCACTCGTGCCTCGCGCTAACGACGGATCCCCTCGCCCCTCCCCCTGCAATTTGCGCGGACTTCGATCGCGGCGATTATTAAAGGAAGTCTCGACGCCTGCTTTTATAAAACGAATCTCTCTCTCTCTCTCTCTTGCTCGTTGCGGCTGGCAAGGTTTTCCACGCGCGATAATCGCGCTGCCTCTCGAGACGCTCTCGAGACGGATATTTCTGTCCAGACGAATGCAGCCCCGCGATAGAAACCTTCGACCGACGGCGAGAGACCTTCGGCGTAGCCGGCTCTCTCTCTCCATAACGGTACGCAAATACGAACAAAAGAAGACATCCGGGTGATCGGTCCATTATCTCGCGAGATCCGCCGAGCGGCTTAGAAGTCGATCGCGACTTCGATAATTCAGGGCAAACGCACCGAGTAATTACACGACGTTCGGCGACGATTGTACAGGGTGTGTCCCGCAGCTGTGCCCCCCTTCCGTTTTCGTGACTCGCAGAAGCTGATCTGATTTGTCTAGAGAAGTGGGAAACACCAGATGCATTTAGATTGAAGGAAACAGATATTTCCGATTATAAGAACTGCTGTATTTAGGTCACAATAATTGGAAATTCGGTTTTCTTCAACCAGGACGCATCTGGTTGCGCCCTTTCTGGTTAACGCAGACGTTTTTTTTCAGTGTACGTAATAAGATATATTATAACCGCTGAGAGAGAGCTATGTGTGCGGATGTCATAATATTGATAAGACGTGCCCAGTTTGGTTCCTAATGTAGCCGGGAGAAAGTGAACAATACCCGCGATACCCCGTACACGCGAGTCTGTCACGAGCAGTTCTGTCGGCGTGCGACCACGCCTCAGATCGTATCTCAGTGCCCCGAACGACCGACTACAGATTAGATCGGTAATTATCGATGATCGAAACGCTCCGGTTGCGCGAGTGTCTCGCTTCGCTCGCCGAAACGAAACGTTACCGGTTGTTTCTACGGCCACCGAGCCGCTGCCGGAAACAAAAGCGAAGAGAGAAAGAAAATAAGAGAGAGAGAAAGATCCTGTTTCGTGACTCGAACGGCATTGCTTAATTTCTTTGCCCACTTCTGTGGGCAAGTGAGGTGAGTCGAAAACGATGGAAAGACGAAGGGGAAACGCCGTAAAGCGCTGCGTCTCAGGATGAACTTTAGCTTGTCGAAGCCGTACAAATCGCAAGTGAAAGAAGTGCACTTCTTAGCGGCCGGCAAGAACTCAACTTCGACGGAAACCGGACATTCGATGAATGGGAACGCTTGTTCGTTGCCGCGTATTTCTCACGAAGGAGAGAAAGAAGGAGAGAGTGAGAGAGAAATAATGCTGGGATGGTAACGTGAAGTATGAAGAAATTACTGCGAAACCGAGATCGGCGCGAAAGTCACATGCATGCGCTCGCGAGCCCCATAAATCCCGGAAATGGAATCCCCCCCTCCTCCGGTCGCATCGTACCGTCTTCTGCAAGGACTCCACTTTTTCTTCCGGGACACCTCTTTCTCCTCGGTAATACCTGCAAGACGTAATCGGTGATCCCGGGAAGTCGGCGCGCGTTTGATAAGTCCTCCCACGTCGGGAGCTTTGAAAAAGCTCCGGCAGTCTGGAGACTGAAAAAACGGCGCGAGAGGAAAAGGAATGAGGAAGAACCGGGGTAAGGGGAGGATAAGGAGAAAGAGGTGCGAAGGAAGAGAAAGAGAGGTGAAATGATAGAAAGAGTAATGTTCCGAGAGGTCCTGCCAGGACGCCCGGCCGTTGGAGATTATCGGGCTAAACTGAAATCCGGAGCGAGGACGCTCGTAAATGCGAACGAATCGTCCTGTCCAGGATGCAGGATGTTCCAGGCGACGCCAATAGCTTCGTCCTGGAGATATATGCTGGCGGGAACTAAGGACTTCAGTGATAATAGTCTTACACGGGCGTCAAGGAAGCGACGGGCGAGATCGGATCGGGCGCTGTTCTCGGGAAGCCGGTGTCCTTCCCGAGTTTTCTCAGTCGCAAGGATCTCACGGATTCCTGCGAGGCTGCGCCTTATCTTACGGGCGATTATCGCTCTCGCGAATTAAAATTCACCGCACGAAACTCGCGCGCGCACGACGCGCTCTACTAATATCCGATTAATCCCGCGGTGTTTGATATTTATGCGCGTGTTAGCATTTAATACATCGGCGACCTGTTTCCGGATGCAATCGGCCGGACATGAAATATGAAAAATACGAGAGTGGCACAAAAACGAAATGCGATAGAGGAGCGCGCGGATCGAACGATGTTTCCGCGCGTGTTGCAATAAAAGCGAGGAGGCTCGGCGCGAAAAAAAAATGTAACGCGCGTGCGCGCGCATTTTTATTCTGAAAAACGCTCGATACTCCAGACGCTGATTCGCTTTTGATCGCGTTTTATCGCGCAAGTTAGATTAAAATCTGGCCGTGGCGGATTGATGTACCGGGCGCTGATATAGCGGGGCGACTGTGGGCTGAAAGGGGTTGATTTTAGAAAAGTGAACGAGAGAGAGAGAGAGAAACCTGTTCACGAGAAAAACGCAGAAAGAGGAGTATGTGTGGAATGTGCGTATGTATGTGTGGAGTTCCGAGTTTCATGAAAAAAAAAAAAGCTCGTAAAGCAGCGCGCTCAGAGAGGCATGCGCGTTCCTCAACAACACAAAAAAAAATATGCCCCTCGGTTCGAAACTTTATTAACCGCATATCGCGCGGATTCAGCGACGGAATGCACGACCGATTTACCGGCGACCGATCGTAAAGGTTTACGGTGCTGGCGGTATAAAAAAAAGAGGAAGAAAGGAGAGAAGCGACGTTGAGGCAAAGCGCAGCGAAAAGTGGGCGATTTATAATATATCATAAAGAGTCGCCTCATCGTGAGCCGCGGCGATGATGAAGCGATAAACGTCCGGTAAACGTCGGACTTCGACAGAGGCGGGCAACCGAGCGAGCACTACCGCGAGACGTTTATACCCGCCGAGACTCGTCGTGACGGTCATGTTACGCGCAGTTATAAAGAAGCTTTATGAGCGATTTGATTGCGAGCCTCCTCGTAAGGCGAGATGAACATCCGTAATAATATCGTGCGTGCGCGCGCGCGGGAGGAGACACCGACAGATCGCGGAGAAAATTAGCCGCGTAAACACGCGCGTAACGAAGGAAGGAAAATGATTCGCGCGCGCGCGCAAAGATTGGCCCCTTGTTAAGACGCGCGCGCACGCGAGATTCATCCTCTCTTAATAAATTCATCTGAATAACGAATGGATTAACGCGCTGAGAAATTCCTCGACATTATTATGGCGACCGTAATGAGACGCTATTTCCTAGCTGAGAGAGCGGCGATGAAACGGCGGGAAACGAGTTCTATGGTTTACTGTGCCTAAAGCAGACGCTGTTACCGCGCCACCGTATAAAGTTATGCCGCGCGTCCGATAAAAATTTTACGGCTGCAATTCTCGCGCGGAATTTTCCGCGCTTTTAGAATCAATAGATCGCGCGCTGGATGGCGATCCGCGCGCGATACGTGTAATTTATCGAAAGATCCATCCGTGTACTTCGTGAAGTAGCTTCGAAACAATTTCACACGGAAGGAAAAGGTGCTATCGTTCGAGCAATAATTCACTCGATCCGAGTGAAATGGTTACTCCAGTACTCTTGGCAGATATTTACTATAGAAATTGTAATATAATTGACCTACTAGAGAAATTTAAATATAATATACGAAATATATTTCCTTCGTGTAAACAGACATTTGTTTGTGTATGTTAAAACAATTGCGATAAATATTAAATTTGTAAAATTGAGAATGTCAGATTTTATTTTCGGAATATATTTACTGAGCAGAAAAATATAAATTTGAGACCATTAGGTTTCCTCGATGGAAAAGGAGTTTTGTGTAATTCTGGTAAATAATGAAATCTCCTGAATTTAGGACTATTTAGGTTAATTATGTTTACTTAATTTTGAATTTAGGTTAATTATGTTTACTTAATTCTAGCACATTTTTTTGCGCACGTAAGATCAGATATCACGATCGCGCGATATTGAAGAATATCAACAACGCGAATTCAGTTCTCGACTTCTCGAGCCTTTCCCACGGAGGTGACTCACTGTCAGTTCCTCCTGTCAGTCGGTTATTTGTGGGAATTGAGTCATTTATCGGAGCACATGCTCGTTGCGAAATAATAGGTGTAGATCGGCGTCTTTCAATCTTCGCGCGACCTCGCTTTCAATGACGCGAGTCTTGAGAAATCAATTTCTCGATTTTCCTGCTAACGACCGCCATATCGGGAAACCTCGCGCAACGAAAAAAGGAAAAAGAAAAGAGCGAACTACGGGGGCCATTGATCTCGATCGTAACGATGTGTCAGCCGCGAGAGATCCGCGTTTACCTTCCCTTATTATCGCAATCGCCTCTCTCGTCTCACGAGATACTTGCGCGTTACGTCATATTTCAAGCGTGTTACGATTCAGCTTAGCTGAATTAATTAAACGCACGCTTTATCCGGCGCTCGTTCCCAACAACGTGCGCGAGAATTTATCGGACTCGTTTTCGCGATTTTTCCACAAAGTTGTAATAGCTGGTTAATTGCGAGGGCTACGATGTATTTGAAGAAACCACGTGCAAGCACCGAGAAGCTCTCGAGAGAGTCCCTCCCATCGGATCGCCCCGAAACTTAATTACCTCGGCGGGCTGTATACCGCACCGCTAGCCGCTCGAAGGGTGAAAGGGCCACTGGGAATACCCCCTTCGGGCTTCGACAAGGCCTAACTAGCGACCCTCCGGGTATAACCGAGCCGCCAATAAGACCGAGACGAGCGCCCGTAGTCTCTCGCGCACAACCGCAATTCTTTTCGTGGGCGGTAGAACGCGCGAGAGAGTTCCGCCTGCCGATCACCATCCTGTTTTCGACGATGATCCCCGAAAACATGTTCGCCAATTGCTCGACGATCGCATCAGCCAAGTCGATCTCGACCAATCAGCCGGAAAAGACAACGGGGACGACTTCGCCCGTACAACAACGATCTGTATTACCTTCTTGGTGTGTTCTTATGTGCGTGTGTGTGTATATGTGTGTGTATGTGTGTGACGTAAGCGTACGTCATGCATACATGTGTATGTTTTGCGTGTACATGGATGCGCGTGTAACGCGGTGGTAGTCGAGCGCTCGAAATGGGGTGACGTTGGCGGGTGAGCGCCACACAGTGGTCGAGGGTTGCGCTGTGGGGCAGAGACGCAGAGGGTGGTTGGTCGGGTGGTTGCTGGTAGTGTGTATTGATCGAGCGAGGAGAGGAGAGCAGCCCGGCTCTCTTTCTTTCTCCTTCTGTCCCTCTATATCTCTCTTCCTCTCTCTCTCTCTCTCTCTCGTTGCCTCATTCTCTCCGCAGCTCCGTGTGAGCGTCCATCTACCCTACCTACCTACCTACACGATGTTTCGGCCGTGCACCACTTTTCCTGGCTCGGTGATCGCTCTTTTTTTCTCCCCCTCTCTCTCTCTCTCTCTTCCTGCGAGTCCCTTCGCGCAAACCAGCCGCCCTCGCCAATGTCCACGTCACGGTCGATCGGCCGTTGTTTCTGCCGATCGACAAACGCCGACAGCGAATTACAGACGCCCAGGCGAGCCGATACCGACCTTCCCGACACCCTGTAACCCTGCCCCCCCCCCTCTCTCTCTCTCTCTTTATCCTTTTCTTTCTTCCTCCTCACCCTCTCGCGTTCATAGTCAAGCGTTTGTCGGATTCCGGTAATAGAGGAAAACCGATCGCTGCTACGTGGAGGCCGTCGGCAGAATGCAGGCCGCGTTAAGGATCGATGAGGTGCATTCTGAGGATTAACTCCGAACTATTACGATGGCGTCAGAATACGCGGAGAATACGTGCGCGATCCGTTTTCGGTTTATATCCTCCACCCTCTCCCCTTCTTTCCCTTTCCCTCCGCCTTTATTCTTGGGCCGTTGATTGTTACTCCCGTCGTTCGTTACGTCCCTTCGCTCTTATCACTGAAGAAACGATCTCTTCGCCTCGCGCCTCACCTGACGATTTAATTCGCGCTTCCTTGAAAAAGACCGTGATTTATGACGAGCAATATAATCAGGGGATAATGATCCGCGTTCTCGTGCAGAAACCATAAAATTGCGAATACTCGTAATCGCGGCGCCGCGACGAGATAGACATGCGAGGGGGAGAGAGAGAGAGAGAGGAGACACTTGCCGGTGTAATTTACGGCCCAGCCAGGTGCGTCAGAAGTTGCTCACCTTACGACCTAATTGGATTTAATTACAGCTGACTGAAAGTTACGACGATGGGCGCGTGTACACGCCGGCTGGGTTACAATTACCATGCTACTCCGGTAGCCGATTTCAGTTGTCACAATTAGTTTATGTCCACTTCCTCGCTATCTAACGCGATGTGTCATTAACGCCACAGGGTAAATACGAAGATCTTCTTTCGGATCGGGAAACATTTAGTCCCGTCTTCTTCGACATTCAACTGTAGAGAATGAGTGAGATATACACAGCGCTATTATCATCTGAATGTCTTCGATTAAAAGCGTCAATTCCCGGGTAGAAATTAATCGGAGCGTGCCCCAAGTCTGTAGTGGCCCTACATAGATCCTACATAGGCAAGCCCCGAAATAGACCTGTCTTTCGTTGGGCCTAGATATGGCTTGGAAAGGCAAACCCTGAATAGACTTTCATGAATAGGCCCTAAGTAGGGATTGACGTGACACCATTAATAAGGCCTGCGACTAAGGGCCTAGCCGCCTAGTTAGGTAGATTTACGAAACTGACTTTACGAATTGTATGAGCGTTAAATTTTTGTGTAGGATCTAAGTAGAAGTGGATAAAATTCTACAGGGGCATTTTTCGCGCCCGTTTATATTTCTATCCGGATTGCCGCGTTAATTTTTGTCTTTCTCCGAAATTTCACCGAATATCCGTCGCATGGCATCGCCGAAAATAAGTCACTGTGAGTCGCGACACCGTCGAAAATAAATCTCCATGAAGATAACGTTGCAGCAAAATTCGTTTGGATGATGTAAAAGCTTTCACTAGGCGGTACGTGTGAATTTTACGTATCACGCTGCAAATATAAAACATACGAAATTCTATCCGCACGCGCGTTTCTTTAGAAAGAAAAATTATACATGAGGTCTCTTCTACTCCGTTCTCCGTTTCTCTCTCTTTCTCTCGCAGGGTGTCACGTTCCACTCTCGCATTGCTATCGAGCTATCGGCTATCCGAGACGAATCTCGGAGTGTTTCGAGCGCTGAAATTGACCGCATCATCGCCCGTCCGATCATTGATCTCGTAACTCTATATGGGTCTCGGCCGATCGATGTGTCCAGTGTCAATAACCCGGTATTCCAGATATCGTCGCAATACCGCGAATCCCGGGATTAACGGTATTAATAACGACCCTTCCCCGGTCTACAGCGTTATCGCGGTTCGCGAATCGCGAATCGAGTTAACGTTCCTCCGAACGAATTACGTCGATGCGTCAATATTGCGATTTCATTTTCGATAAAACGCTCGTCGGGCCCTCCGATTCGACGCCCGCGCGACCGAACGATATTACGGATTAATTAATAACGCGTTTAATAACCGCGCGCGCGATACGATGTCCGTGATAATCGTAATTCCATAAATCGCGGGTTTTATCCAATCGACGACGAACGACGGCACCCAGATTCCGGGAATGAAAGGAAACGTGCGCGCGCGACGATGTCCTGGGCGGAATCCGGGAGGTGCGATCGACGCGGCCGAGATCGACGTAGAGAGTCCCGCAGACGCGTCCGATCTCATCGATCGTTCTGCGTCACCCTCGTCCGTCCCGGCGAAATAAGGACACATTCCCCCCCTCACGAAACTTCTGGCGGCTCTCCAAGGCGCCCCTCGCGCCGTTCCTAACCCACATACGCGCGAAATTATGTCGTTCAGCTACGCGTGTCATAACGCGTACCGTCGTTATCCTCCCTCGGTCTTTCCTTAAATTACGCACTTTTCCTTCCTCCCTCCCTTTTTAGACCACCGGGCTGCGGCGCGGAATTACCGCAGCCCGACTTGCTTGAAAATTTCTCGATCAATCTCCCGTACTATTCTCCTTTCCCCTCCCCCTTCCTCTCTCGGCCGCATTCCGTCTCTCTATTTTCACGGTGTCGCAATGGGCGAGGAGAAGTTCGAAAATTTCTCTCGAATCGCGCGCACCGGCCGGCAATTAGAAGTTTTCTCTCTCGTGTTGCGAGTGACGACGCAGGTACACCAATTAGCAGCACGTACAAGAAATTATCACGATCGTTATCATGTAATTAACAAACTCGGGAACACCGAGTGTGTCGATGCACCGGTTTGCATCCGCTCGGCTCCTAACAAGGATTATGCAACGAGTCGGCGCGATAATATAGCAATAACCTAAACTCTTGTTAACAATTGCGCAATCCCTGCTTAGGGGGACGCGAACTGATTGCCGATAATGCGACCGCCCGAACGAACTTTGTATTCCTCGAGGAGGCGACGGCGGGATTAGACGAAAATATAGGTAGAGGCAGCGAGTGTCAGAGGGTTGCGACTGTGTTATAACGTTTCAGACCTTTGCCGGATAAGAGGGTGAACTTCCACGATCGTTTGATCCGTCATAAAACTCCCTTCAAATAATCAAACAAATATTTGCGTACGATATTGCCGTTTAAAATGTATGTATAACCAGCCTCTGGTTGACGTATTCGTCGAAATAACAATATTTATTTACGCGATCGACCGAGAAACGGAGGGAACGAAATTATACAACAAGCGACAACGATACTTAAAGTTCGAAGAGAGGGGAGGAGATAATTCTATTCGCCTTATGGAAACGGTTTTATTGTAACTCGCTTAAACTTTTAATACCGGAGCTTCGGGCGCCGAGCAAAGTAAGCAAAGTCGAACCCGATTCCGGACGGAAGTTTTCGCTCGGCTCACATAGTTTGTTATAATCCCGGCGATTAAGGCCTCGAAGTCCTGGATCCGTGCTCCTTGAGTAGGTACGTTCGAAGAGAACGCGGAAGCCCTTAGGAGGTACTCCTAATGCCCGAACGATACTCAGGAGAGGCAGCTGGCGTTAGTCAGCAAACCGCTCGGCTAATCCCTTAATTACTTCGACATGGTTAGCGACCCTGTACTAACCACGTCGGTGCCTGGCACTGTTCCCCGATCGTTAATTAAAATGCCACTTCCTTGCAACCGTGCGGTTCCTACGCGCGCAACCCGGAATAAGAGTGCGTCCCGGGATGCAACTGTACTCGAAATATACTCACGATCGAGAAACTCTGTCTCAACGGCCGTGAATAAACAATTTGTCAATATCGCATGCGAGACGCACCGTGAAATTATTAAATCCCCGATAATAACAAAGAACCGTGGGAAAAAATAACAAACGGTCGCTTAAGACTTAAGCGTCGCTCGAGGTAATTGTAGCATAAAATGAGTTTTCAAGCATTCTTTGAAACTCGCAAGAGTGAGAAACACGCAATATATGTGGATTTAAATATGACTTAATTATTGGCGTAATTAGATAATGATCGAAGCTGAAATATTTGCAACTGAGGACGACACTGTTTATACGTCAGAAGAAATTTACAATTAATAATACAATAGCAACACACGCGTGTTCTATTAGTACAACTAACGTATACATAAAGCATTAATTTAATAATAAAGCGCTAAAAATGAAAAATAAATAATATATCTCTGTGTTTGTAATATTGTGCGTATATTTATCTTAATTTCGCTCCAAATTAATGCTCATTACTTGGATAGTCAAATAAAATTGCAGGAAAATATTTTTTTCCGCAAATAAACTCATGCAGAGGCCGCATAATATCGTCATTGAGAATTCAGCACTCTACAGCTACCTTGAGACGACGAAAAATGGCAATAAACAATATATCGCTGAAGGTCCACTGAAAATTTCAACGATAATGATCCCACTGTTCTCGTGACGAGGGATAATACAACGAGACAAGCGGAGTAAATAACAGCGATAAAGAAGAAAGAGCCGCGTCGAGATCTCATTAAACATCGCGCGCGCACGCTCGCTTGAGGGTTGACAAACGAGCGATACAAGCGTCGCATTATCATTATCACCTCCGCCACCTCCGCTCCATTTCTACCACCACCAACGTTCCGCCGGCGATTCATCCCCTTGTAATTCGTTGCATGAACGATGCTGATTCAGGTACGGCTGCGAGGGTGTGGCGGAGTCCGCTCTCGTCGACGACACCCTCAACGGGAATCCCCGATCGTCGTCCTCCTCGTCGTCGAGCGCGATCCTGCCTCGATCTCAGCCCCTTCAGTCGGAATCCGCGGCATCGATCGACGCTGCGGGCGTCTCCGGGTCGAGAAAGTACGTACGAAGAACGCTCCTCTCTTTCTCTCTTTTTCTCTTTCTTTCTCTCTCTCTCTCTGTCTCTCGCTCTCGCTCTCTCACCGTCGTGATCTGGCCGTGGCCTGTCTCTTGCAGATGATCATCCGCTTGTTGCTGCTACTGCCCGTCGCTTCTCTTTTGTGTGTCCAAGTTGTTGCTTCTATTTGTCGCAGTAACAACCACCGAATCTCTCGCCACGCCGAGACGCGCCCGGGGTTTCGCGTGACCCCCGTGACTCGCAGGTGCGAGCGACTCGAGCGGTTGTTTGTCGAGTCCGTTGTTGCCGTTGTACTCGCTCGTTGTTGTCGCTCAGGACGCGCTGCGCTATACGAACGAACGCGTGTGTGTGTGTGTGTGCGCGTGTGTGTGCCCGTCAGAAGAGCGAGCGTCGCCAACGTCGGATTACAGCCGAGAAGCTGGGTGACGCGACTCGCTCTCTCCGCGAGTCCCGAATCAAGTCGAGCGCCGCCGGGTCATGTTCGCTTTCACATATCGCGCACGCATTCCCTCCAACCGTGAAAGCTCTCACCAGCGAAGCTCCGTGTTGAAACGCGCTATATTTATCCGCGGAATGCCCGACTCGCCCTCCCCGTGACATTTTGCTCGCGCGCAACGTCGGCGAGGAGGTGGATCTCCGAGGCGATTTTCCGCGATTTTCATCGCCGATAGGACACCGTTTTACTACCCTCGCGCTTACTATCTCGGCTCTGCGGTCTCGCCTGGTGCCGACGTAGTCTGATCCGACCTAGCGCGCGCGCCGTTCGCATCGGAAAGTGAAATAAAATTTCGCCGGCGCCGGAGTAGACGTCGAACTTGTCTCGGGCCCTCGCATTACAAAGTAAAATAGACTTTTCCACGGAGCGGAGACGTTGCTCCCCCTCCGCCTCCCGTTGCGTTTCTCGCCTCGGAGAACGACGGTCTGACGCGCGATAAAAGCGAATGAATAACCGGATTGAATTTGGCGGGCGCAAAGTGGCTGTTGGCTTCTCGACGAGCTCGGGCGCTTCCTTTGTATCACATTCGTGTTCTCCGTTTGAAATCACCGTCGATCGTCGAACAATCGTCTCCGTCCTGTTGTAATTCTTCCGAGTCTATAATGTAATTGAACGATGTGCGCAGCAGAACACACTGCGAAATGTTTTTCACTGTATAATGCGCTACGATGAACCATCAACGAACGATCGGCCGCGATCGAATCGTCATTCCGGGAGCCGAGAAATATCTTTCACTTATTTTGGTAATTTTTCGAGCGAAACTAAAGGCGTGACTTTTTTATTTCCCCCCTTGAGACGGGTGCTCATTGGACCCACGACGGACACCTGTTATGATCCCTCGCCCTCGGTACGCGCACCAGATATTTCTACCCCCCCCCCCTGACTTCGGCGACAGGTAACTTTGAAGCCGCGCTCACAAGGGCGCGATACATAATTTCATACCGTACTACCGAGTACACGAAGCGCAATTTCTCCTCGCCCGGCTCGCCGCGAAGGACGGTTTTATTTTACAGCCGCCGTAAATAATCTCCTTCTGGGCTGCTCGTGTCGCGCCCGGGTGGTTCGATTAGCACGCGAGGATTTCTCGTGGCAACGATAACGGGGACTCCGTCTTTCTCGCGGAGGATCGATAGCGGGTTTACGAGCGCGACGAGACGAGGAGACGACCGTATACGATCGAGCCGGAGCAGACGGAAATCAATTTGTCGTGCCGCCGGGAGTCAATGACGATCGCTGCGAATGTTCGGCCGAAACGGCCGGGTGATTCGTCCGCGAACGAACACGGCCGGACAATGACGCGATAAATCAAGCCGCTTATTTCGGAGATCGTGATTCGCCCTGAAACGAACGTCGCCCTGAAACTCCCCGAAGTCACGCGACCACGATCACGCGCTCTTACGTAGACTTTCGCGATATAATGCTGAAGACGAAGAGAGAGAGAGAGAGAAGGAGAGAGAGAGAGAGAGAGAGGGAATAGGCAAGGAGCATTTCAACAAATAAGCTTGTCGCGTGACCACCCAGTGACGATGCAAGACGGATTTAAACAAATTAAACGTGGGCCGGAACCGAGCCGAGAATAGTAATAGTCGTTAAACGAGATCGGAAGTAGGCCGATAAGTAAGAACGGACGTTCTTTCCTCGGAGCTTTGTATATCGGCTGGAATCTATTATAGCTTGCGCTGTTTTATATCGCTGATTCTTTTTTTATCGTTGAACGAGCGAAAGCGCGCTGCGATCACTTCCCCCGTTCCCAAATCTGTAATTCTCGCAGCACCGATTTTGACTCCCTTCGTTTACCTTCTCCCGTCTTGTGTACTGTGGATGCACGCGGAAAGGCGCGAAAGAGGTTCGAGGAAATGTATTAACGAGAGTACACTCGAGCTGAATTCGAGGGAAAGAGAGAGAGAGAGAGAGAGAGACGCATGTACTGGACGCATTCTTGGCTGTTTAAGGCTGTGTGAGGAACTTGTGGCTTCTCCGGAAAGGAATTTCCGGGCGCGCGCTTGTGGCTGGAATGAAAATTAACGACATAAGAATCTAAGATTACAGCCGTTGACTGCAATAACCCGCTACCCACACGCTTACGAGATGTATGTGAAACTCCGGCGATGAAAATGTACGTGGTCGAATACGCATTTCCCTTTTCCCCAAAGCAAAAGTCAAGTCTTCCCGAGAATTTTATCCGAATGACGTCGGTGATTCTCGAGAATCGCTTCGGCCATCTTTCGAGCGCAAGCTCTTTGTGTGTTGTTTGAGTATTCAGTGGACACATGATCGTCACGATGACGCGACGCGGTGTTTCTTTCGGAATAAGTTGAGCTCAGCCGCCGTTTCCTGACGCCACGTTTTCTTGACTCTGCACTTCAGTTATTGCGAGAAACCCGACAACGAGACCGCAGAGATGGGCGGCGTGCCGCACGTGGAGGGTGGCCTGAACAGCGAGCTGTACGCGGTGCCGGTGAAACGGCGACAGCCGAAGGACCAGAAGAACAATGCGATTCTGCAGAACAATACCCAGGAGAAACCGTCGGACGTGGACGGCACCGATTCCGAGGACAAAGATGAGAATCTGCCGCCCGGCTGGCAGAAGCACGAGGGTAGGTATCGAGCGACGATCGATACATCGGTGGCGGAAAGAAGGCGCAACGCCTCCGTATTTAGCGGCGAATACGGCAGCACGCCTGATAGCATCGCGGGCGCGTGCTCGGGTCGAAATTTCGGCCCTGTATTAAATTCCTTTAACTCTGCAGCGCAGTAGAGGAGCGAAAAAATAACGAAATAGATTCAATTTATATCCTGATGATATAATTGGCTCCTCTGCCAGCCTTGACGATGTATTAAATTTCCGTTTTCGCGTCGAAATGGGATGGCCGAGATAAGCTGGAAATTAAATCGAGGTAGATTAATAAATTAAATCTGTAGAATTAAAGGTTCAAGAGAGAAGTTAGCCTGCGGACTGCGCAATGTCTAAAATCGGGTCTCTGAGTGTTGGTTTTGATTAATCTGTAGGCTGTCTAAATGCGGGCGCGAACTTGAAGAGCGTCAAAATAGCATCCAAATTTCGACTCGGCTCGTTTCTCTCGAAACGCTGACGGTGATATAAAATCGATCCCTGATATTCGGGGTAATGTGATTAAAGTACGTGCAAGATTCAGCGCGAAAACTATTATCATATTAAGCGAGAAAGCTCGGACATCCCGTCAGGAGCTTTTCACGCCGAAAATTGGTCAGTTAGATTGGAAAAAATTCAATAATGGCAATATATTCAAGTGTTTTCTCGCGTATCTCGATTTTCCTCATCCTTATTCACCGGGAGGAAGATATATGGGCGGGATGAGAACCAGAACCGGAGCGCACGACTGTTTTAACGCGACTGTTACAAACTCGGAGCCCGCCGAATATTCGGCGTTTATTAAGCGTCGCGTTTCTGCGACCGTCGCTCCGGTTACTCGCATGGAACTTACAGATTTTATTTGCGACCGATCGAACGATATTTCAGACGAGAACGGGCCATATTACTGGCACGTGAAGAGCGGTAACATACAGAGAGAACCGCCGGAGGCGCCGCTGCACTCGAAAACGGAGGCGCGTCGGAGCCTGGTCAAGGATAACGATAGCGTGAGCAGAATATTCTATGTTGCCGAGTTTCCTCGTGTTACTGCGTTTCAATCAATTATTATCCTTCAATTAACCTCACATTTCAATTAATTATCACCTCTCGATTAATTTCGCGTCTCAACGTTGACGGGATAACGGGAATTCTATGACAGATTAATATTGTTATCGTTGTTACTTCATTCTTTTCTCCATTCGCGGCACTGTCGTTACAGATAAACAATTTTCACACCTTGAGCGGCATGGTGAACACGGTGACTCGCAGCAACACGAGCTCGGCGCTGGACCAGGAGTTGGAGAACAAGAGGAAGGTGGAATTGGCGCTGAAGTAAGCGTCACGCTCGCCTCGCTAATCACCGTCCGTCGCGGCTGTCGTCGGCCGTTTGCGTTAATTATTCCTCGCATTTCAGACGAAGAAGCTATCCCGCCAGAGCGGACTCCGAGGGCAGGGACAAGCCGATCAGATTCGCCGTGCGGTCCCTGGGCTGGACGGAGATCGCGGAGGAGGACCTGACGCCCGAGAGAAGCAGCAAGGCCGTCAACAAGTGCATCGTGGATCTCTCGCTCGGCAGAAACGACCTCCTGGACGTCGTCGGTCGGTGGGGCGACGTAAGTACCTCCGGAAATTGAGCCCACCACCCCCCTAAAGGGGGAGTAAAGCATCCGTAAAATTCCAAATGTACAGAGGGACTTGTGTGTGCAAAGAAAAGCGTAAAAAATCATCACGTGTGCGCTAAGACTTATTAAATTATAATGAGAGACGCGTGCGAGCCGTAAGGGCGTGTATTTAGGACGCGTGGCCCCTCAAATGTGTGACCACTGAGTAAGCATTCGATTTTGCCGCGCGATAAACACGCGAGACATGTGTTACGAAATATTTCAGGGCAAGGATCTATTTATGGACTTGGACGAGGGCGCGCTTAAGCTGATCGATCCGGAGAATCTCACCGTACTGAACACACAACCTATTCATACGGTTAGGGTATGGGGCGTAGGAAGAGATCACTGTCGGTGAGTGAATTATTCAGCGATCCTTGCGCGAATTGTACGTAGAATCCTTGCTGATTATTATCGAAGATAACAAGTACATCGTACTAATATGTTCACGTTGCTTTCACGAACGCCCGTTTTCCCGATCCTGACTCGGACTCATCAGCGAAAGGTAAGACACGATAGGAATTAACCAGTTAACTGTTTTTGACGAGTATACTCGTCATGAAAAAGGTACAAAATTTTAACCTTAAATTGCCGCCAAAATTTTGTACTTTCTTTCATGACGAGTATACTCGTCAAAAACAGTTAACTGGTTAAAAGCTTTCCGCCGTTCGGCGCGACATCGAATCGCTAAGTGCGTGTTTAATTGTTTCTTCCAGGGACTTCGCTTACGTAGCCAGAGATCGATCGACCAGGAAACACATGTGCCACGTGTTCCGTTGCGACATACCGGCGCGTACGATCGCGAACACGCTTCGCGACATTTGTAAGAAGATCATGATCGAGCGGTCCCAGCATCAGAATCTCGCGAAACCGGTGGACATCAACGGACGGACGAGTCTAGCCACGAGGCCCACGAATCTGCCAACCGAACATCGGCGTTTTCACAGAAACGGCCAAGCACTAGTCAGTAAGTAACCGATGATTCTTTGACTTATCGTCTGATTCTAATCGAAAAATTAACTAATTAAGGAAACCCAGTTAAAAGATGAAAAATTACGTGGGCATTCACGTCGACCTATGTGTAAGATATGAGCGTAAAAAAATCAGATATAATGAAAAAGCAGAACAGCTCGAAATTTGCTTAGAAGTAAAATGGAAGAAATGATAAGTCACTCAAGCACTTTTCCTCTGTTATTTTTGCCCAGCGCAATCCTTTCCAACACCGATGGAGGAGCCGAAGAAAGTACTGCGAGCGCAGTACCTCGGATCCATGCAAGTCACTCAAGCAACCGGCATGGAGGTCTTGAACGAGGCGATAGAACATATCGTGGCAAACACGCCGATCAATCAATGGCGAAACGTCAATGTCGCCGTCGCTCCTAGCATGATTTCCATTCTTACACCGAATGTGAGTGAACCATCATCATCGACGTTATTCGTTTCGCTTATGTTTCCCATATAAAAGACAAGGAAAGTTTAACACAATATCATTCGAAAGCGAAAATTCTGTGACAAAATGGCCGAAATTGTTTTTCCTTTCAATCGCTTATCGAATTTTTTTTATGACCCTTTTATTTGACATGATTTTTGATCGAGATATAAAAGATCGTTATAATCGATAATTTCTAACGGTCGTGGTTTCTAGGACGACAAGCTCATCACCGAGTGTCGAGTACGCTACTTGTCATTCCTCGGTATCGGCCGCAACGTGAAGCAATGCGCCTTCATCATGCACACCGCGCAGGACCTGTTCATCGCACACGTCTTCAACTGCGAGCCCAGCAGCGGGGCGCTCTGCAAGACGATCGAAGCCGCTTGCAAGGTGAGAACCTCTTCCTGACGATCCGACAAACCCGACTGAATAAGGTCACTGGATCAAGGAAACCTTTCTCTCTCTGTACTTAGCTGAGGTACCAGAAATGCTTGGACGCACATCCGCAGGGCTTCAGAAACGCCAGCAGCCTCAACACTCCGAGCGGCAGAGGGTTAGGTGCGACCCTCAAGTCTCTAGTTGGATCCTTGACTGGTCGCAGGAACAAGCAGGGCGAATCCTGAGACGAGGCTCTCTCGCTGCAGGTAAACTACTTTCGGATTATCAGCGTATCCTCTTCCCGACCGCAAAAGAACAAATCCCATCGTCGTTTGATCATCAAACCTCTTCCGTGACCCGGCGATTCCGTCATGAAGTTGAAGGTCCTGAGATTGAGCCACATATATATAATGCCAACCAACAGTAATACAACATCGATGTTACAATTTCCCTCTCGACAATGTAACCGTTACATAACACACGTGTTATATTGCATTTATATTGCCGAGTGGGGAATTGTAACATTAATATCATGTCATTGTTAGTTGATATTCGCTGGATATAGAAATTTGTGGCGACGATTGTCAGTCGCACGGCTCGAAGGGCGAACGGGAGAGAGGCGAGGGTAACAAGAAAGCGGACGTAGCCGTCGGAAATCGCCTACGAAAGTGCAATTCCGAGTGCACTGCTTCGGACGATCGGAGAAGCGGCGGAATTTTCGGAAGGGGCGGAAGGGGTGGCTGATGACCCGCGGAGCGGCCGGGATATTTTCGATTAATCAGATCAGTCCCCCGACTGTCCGCTAGGAACTCTGGCCACTGCCTGCTGAGCGAGAGGTGATCCGACACAGGCATCTGCAGTCGCCGCTGACTCTCAAGTACTTCGGCGGCTCGCCGCCAAGCGCGTCCCTCAAGTCGCTGCTCTCACCCTCCCTCGACACCAGGCGTATTCAGCTCGCCCGCTGGGAGAGCAACCCCTAGGAGGCACGGACAGTGTCGGGGGCGCCGAGATGCGGAGTGCCGGGAGGCATCGTAGGAATACGAAACGGATACTACTCTTTACGACTCGTAACGACTGAAAATTTCGCGAAAATTCCGCAGAGTGCTATACCATACCACAGCTATAGTGGACTACGCTTACCTATGTCGATATGATGTTATGTATGTTAAACCGCAGTGTCCGACGAGAGGGTGGAGAGAGACGTCGCGGCCGTCCGCCGCGTCGAGGGGGAAGTTATTAGAGGGCGATATCGGCGGAGAGGACGCATTTGAGAGAGAGAGATCCTGTCGCGTGATCCTCAGGAGGCAGCTTGTATCGAGTCTGGGGAACGTCGGGGACGAGGAGAGGAGGGAAGCGGGA
>NW_014555863.1:610381-614561 GCF_001313825.1 Dinoponera quadriceps
GGGAGGGGGGGGGGGACCGATAGAAAGACGCGGAGGAAGCTTACTAGAACTGGGGCAGGAGGGAAGAGAATTAGTTAGGGGAGAGCAAATCGTCTGTATATATGATGGTGGTGATTATCGCGCTAAATTTAATCAACTTGCTCGCTCGAGTAGGGGCGGAGGGGAAAGGAGGGCACGGGGGGGAGGCAGGGGAAGGGGGGAGAGAGTAAAAAGCCAGCCGTTGAAACTGCGAGCGAATCTCGTTGTGTGTGCGTGTCGGAGAGTGTGTCCGCAGCCTAGCGTTAGTTAAGCGTATCATCCGCGAAGGCATTCGAGAGGAACGGTGAAGCTATAGGGAGAAGAGAGCTTGTGCGTATATATAACTCACGTGTGTGTGTATTCTCGGGTGTACAGATTAAAGAGAGGAGCGAAGACGACGACCGGATATATATCGCACGGGACGCGTACGCGTACGCGCGTACGCGTGCGGGACACTTCCGCACACGCCAGCACGCGCACCGCGATGACCACACACGTAAACCGGGATGTCCCCGCGTACGTATCGCGCGTATTATTCCCCCACGGACTTCTCACGGGTCCGTCGTCGGGACCGCGACAGGCCCGGGGACATCCCGTACGGACGTACAGACACGCGCACCGTTCACACGACGGCCGATAGGGAGTTTATTTTTTATGGCGAACTAGTAGAGGAGCTTTAGGGGAGAAGAGAGAGCTTGCACCTCGGAGATCACGAAGCCGATACGACAAATACTTATACCGCGACCGTCCTTTAGATCAACCGGGGGAGGGGGGGGGGAGAGGTAGAGCAGCTTAGGCGAGAGATCAGTAGTGCGCAATCGATCGATATCGGGAGCACACGAGCCGCGCGATAATAACTATCGGGCCGAATTGCCGGTTTATTCTAACGATTGTTACCTGTTCGGTGATAATTATTATTCTCGAGATTAAGCGAGCGCTCAGTAAATAATTGCCGTTAGACGTGCATGGTAGCACGACGAGTTGCAGCTGACGCAGCGCGGGCCATCGCAATCCTCTTTCCGATCGCTGCTGTTGAAAAAGTAGATGCATGTCGCGAGAGAGAGGTGTGTTCGTACAGAAAAAAAAAATCGTTGTTACCAAGACTATCAGACGCGTATGATTTAAGAGTTCCACGCATATCCACACATACACACATACATACACAGAGACACACATACATACGTCATGGACTGCACCTCGCGTTAGCGACCGCCGCTGCCGTAGAACTTAGTGAGCTGCAAACGATCCAGGTCGAGGAGGGGGAGAGGGAGGAGGCACGTTCTTGCGATGACACTTAACCCTCCGAGTGGCAACCGAGGTCAATTGTAAGAAGTGCTCGTTTTCTCAAAATAAAATCATTAAAAATAAAATACTTTGCGATTTATTGTTGACAAAAACAGCTACGTGGTCTTCGAGTAGAAGGGGAAAGGAAGTTCTGATAATTTTTGGAGATTCTTCGGAGCGGTTCAAGGTGGAGAAAAATCGAGGAAGACACGAACGAAGACCTTGGTTGCCGGCACCGAAGGTGTGAAGTGAGAAGATACGTTGCCTCTCGGAAGGCTTAAAATTCGACCACGCATCATCACGCGCGAATCACGCGATAATAATAATACGTATACCTTACAATTAACACCGCGCGCGCGCGCACTGATAACGATTATGCACGAGGGGGACTCGCCGCTGTTGCTGACTTGAAAACGGAACACCGCGATCGGACGAAATACGTGCTCTCTACACGCGGAATTATACTCTGTGGCGGAAAGAGATGGCAAAATTTACCTAGTAGCTCCGAGAGTTAATAAAACCATTTCGCCCGAGTTCATCGGGGAGGAAATTATCTCTCTCCGTAATGAAGAGTCTAAGCGTCGCTCGTTAAAGATCCTACCCGGGAAGAAGCGTGAGAGATACAAGCGCGATCGGGCTGAAAATAGCATCGCTGAAATTGCATGCATCCTGTTTACCTCGTCGAGAGAGAGGAATCCTTTCCCATGCTGTGAGAGAGCACGATCCTCGTCGTCCGGCGAGGACGGTCACGTTGTACGAGCCATCGTCGTTGCGAGAGATACAAAGTTGTGCGGGACCCAGAACGAAGATATTTCTATGTAGCGTTTTAAGTAAAAGAACAACAAAAAAATGGAGAGAGAGAGAAGCGCGCAGTAAAGGAAGAGAGGCGAGATTTAGTAGAACGTTGCGAGAGAGTGTGCGTGAAAGGGTGAGTATGCGTGAATATGCTGCTGGTCGGGGAAGGCAGTTATTATTATTATTATTATTATTATTATTATTATTATTATTATTATCGTCATCACACACATCGTCTATATTATTTTGACAGGCCCGTCCTAGGGAGGCCTGTATATAATAATTAATAATAATAATAATGATATTAACAATTATTAATATGCATGAGTACGCTGCTGGTCGAAGAGGGCGAGCATTATAATCATTATTTTAATTATTATTACTGTTATTATCATCATTATGCCGAGTGCCGGCCCCGTGTGCGCCCGACACTCATGGAAGGGTAAAATCTACGATGAAACCCTGCAATATGGTGATTAAACATTTTCAGTGCTTAAGATTATCCCGGCTTGTCGGAACTGTGCGAATTCCCTGATTAAATAAATGCAAAAGATAATGCGAGCCCTTGTTTACGTAAGGCTTTTAACGTAATAATAATAGCAATAATTGTAATCATAATATTATAAATATTGCTATTATTTTACATTATACGGTTATACAGTTATTTTGTACATAATAATAAATAGATGATTATAATTACGTCCTCTCCCCGACCAACATCATACTCATGCATATTCACATTATCATTATTATTATCGTTATTATTAGTATCGTCCTTATTATAATTCACATTGTTATTATTATTATGTAAATAGTTTATCGCGATATCTCTGTCTCATTTATCGTCGTTATACTCACTCTCTTTCGTTTCATAATCGCGAAATTGAGATCTACGTGGCGCGAGAACGAGCGAACGAGCGAATTCAACGGATTACGCGCATGCGTCACGCAATTGTGCGTTCGATTCTGTCGTAGTACAATGAATTTGGGAAGAGAGACTCGCCGGCGACATCGCGAGTCTGCGAAAACACCGATTCGAAAGAGAATACGGCAAAGGTTTGTCCCGCGAAACTAACTTGCTCGTTTTCGAAATCAGAACTGAACTTATCATTGTTTGACAACAGGGATTCTAATTCAACAAAGATCTAAATCAAAATTTCCGCACCAGTGTTTATTCTCGTCTGAAGATCTGAATCTCGTCTTTTATTAAGACACGAGATCGAAACAAATCGCGATGCTTATCGCACCATCGATCAACGATCTCGAAGATTGGAAGTGGAATCTCGCGGAGCGAATTTCTGCCTGTCTCTTTTCGATTCATCCGTATTTGTTTTTCTTTTTTCTTTCTTTTGAGGTAGGACAGTGTCGAGAAGCGGGCGAGAGAAATTAATAAGTGGTGTGGATGTAAATACGATATACACGTGTAGAGAGTAAGGCCGAAGCTATGGAGTTCGACGGGCACACTCACGCACATCTGTCATGCGGAAGTTGCTCAAGTTTCACAGTGGTCCTTCTCAATCCGAATGACCCGGCCGGTCGCGCTAAAACAGATCGGTTATTTTGGCATTTCGTCTACTTTTCACACGAGCGAAAAAAATTCTATTCGCGCTGTTCAAGAGTTACATAGATTTTTTTACGATTATACAGTAAATCGTTACAGAAACGTCGTTGAAATACTCAAGAAATTCTCCTTGCTGAAGAATCTGCGATTCGCCGAAATAATCCAGTCCACCTCGAGGAACTTAACCCTCGGACCACTCGAGCGAGAAGACCCGTCGTGAAGCTTCACGAACTTCCGCGCTCCATTCACAACGACACATGTACGAACATCGTTGCACCACACCGGGTACGTGCTGATGCACAATCACGTACATTTACACGGACAAACACGCTCCCACGTAGATGATATCAGCCTCGTGTGTGTGTGCACCGCACACGGATACGGATGAGAGACGAACATGCATACACACTCACAAATTGCGCATAGCTTAACTGTCTCTTTATATAGGTGTTGACACGTCGTCACGGGAGGAGTAATCTCGAATCGAGGGGATGGATCAGGGTGGCGGGGGAGGGCCGGGGG
>NW_014555863.1:614639-615261 GCF_001313825.1 Dinoponera quadriceps
CCCACTCTTTCTTTCTTTCTCTTTCTATCTTCTTCCCTCCCTCTTTACCTCCCCTCCCCCTCTCTTACCTTGTGAAAAAGTACGTACCTCTCTATACCTTTATACTAATTGCTATTGATTATTCATTTCGACATAAAGAGCGCTTTACACTCGGAGGAGGCTCGCGGCGCGTCCGCCGCGAGCGGCTTGCGTCATTATTACGAATTGATTGCGATTTTATCTCTATGATTATTCACTATCCGCCGCTGAAATGGCAGCGCCTCATCGTTATCACGTCATGTTGTCATGATCATCATCGTCGCGTTACTATAGAAGACAAATTTAATGAACCGCCATCGTCGTATTGTCATATTATATATTACTATATCGTTACCGCCGACTTTGCAGGCGGGGGAGGGCGGGTAAGTTAGGAGATCGACGATACGACGCATCGAGGGCCGATCGGTCAGATTGATCGAGGCGCGGACTCATCCCCGGGAAGGATCAGTCGACGTCGATCGGTCCTCTCACCGGCGTGCATCTCGTGCCGCTCGTCTCCGAGACGACATTATCGCGATTATGAATTCAGCGTTAATTAACTTACCCGCACGAACGATCGGACCCACTCTCCCCCCCCCCCCCC